>NC_085137.1:440622333-440673333 GCF_035046485.1 Aedes albopictus | reverse complement strand
AGTGTAGAATAAGCTTAATACACATAAATAAAAAAAAATCTCTGGTGGTTAGTTCAGAGATGAGTGTAGCTACTATTGCGTTGTTGACAAGCACACGGGCTCGAGGCATGACACGTGAGTTTTCCATTTCATGTTTACTGAAAGTAACAAACACCGGGTTCACAAGATTTCCTAAATAGAAATTCCCCTTACGGAAGTAAGGTTCTTGGACCAATGCCACTTGGGCTGTACCATTTTGCATAAGTCTGCAAAGATTGATTGTTGCTGTTCTTTTATGCTGAAGATTGATCTGAGCTATCCTAACCGTAGCCACTACCCAAACTAGGCAAGATTAAACTCTTCGCAACAACAGCACAACAAAGAACAGCAGCTACAAAACCAGATCGGTATCGATTGGAAAACGCCAAAGGCGAGGATAAACAGAATATACTGTGTAAATCGCATAATGCGAAACTGTATAGGTGAAACTTTAATCTAATTAACAAAATCTTCATAATCCCGCCCTTATTTAGCCTCAAGTGAGACTAAAGAAGGACAGCTGATCGTGTCGGCGAAACACAAGGTCCACTGCACTATTGCTCCGGTTCGCGCAGTAAGGGCAACATACTATGGAGGGCGCCCTGGTACTCCACAGGCTCCGTTTGTGGTTAGGTTTTCATTAGACCCCCCCCTTGCCATTCATTCCTAGGCACGGTACGCATAAAGCCACATCACACCATGAATTAGGGGTCACCTGTTTAGTGGACTCTCACTACTGGATCAGTCGGTCCGTAGTGTTATTCTTAGCCAATTAAGACAACCGCTACCGACACTGCACAGCTATCTAGGCTGATCGAGAAAAGAAGTTAATATTGATGATCAACTTCATACGGGCTCGATCAACCATAGGGTGAAGGGTAGAGTATAGGGTACGACAGAAAGTATGGTAGAGGATAGGGTAGTGGATTATGTTAGAGAGTAAGGGCATAGAGTAGGCGCAGCTTAGGATATTTAGTTAAGATAAAGGGTAGCGCAGAGGGTAAAGTTTAGTGAGTCGATGGTTACACGCTCAGAAAACCGTTCTGATAAACATGAACAAACAAACGCAAATATGAGAACAAGCAAATATACACCGTGAACTGGAACTAGTTCCAGCTGTCAATATGGGCGTTCTAGAAAACGTGAAATCTAGTTCACGGTGTACATTTCTTATTGTTGTTATCGTTGCTATGCATAGTTCCCGTTTGTTCCCGTCGCCGTGACTGGGAGTTCACGTTTATCGGAACGGATTTTTTTGCGTGTAGGGGGGAGTGTAGGTTAAATAAATGAGATGAGATTTTCTTATAAAGACTGTATCCGCAATAATCGGGACACAAAAGTACGTCAGTAGCTCTGTAATGAATCGGTAAAATTGGTCAAAACATTGACTGAGAACTCTTTGGTGTATGTTTATTATTTGTGCCAAATTTCATAAAAATCGATGCATTACTTTTAACTGTGGATGAAAAACAAACAGACGTGGTTTTAAGCATTTTGTACAATCATGATCAATTTTCATTCGCATACTAGATGGATCTTTTACGCTACAGTACAAAGTTCTGTGATGATAATTATGAAATTTCGTTAGCAGTTATGATACTTATAGAGACACTTTCTTGCAAAATTTCATCAACTTTGATCACTTGGTTTGAAAGCTACTGGTGTTGATAGGAGTGAGTGTTAGTGAAAATGTTTCGTGTTTTTCATGTGCGATTTTTGTCTATTTATAACTTTTGAATTACTCCGCCAATTTTCATGAAATTTTCACAAAAGCTAGTTGATTATTTTTTTATTATGCCTGCAAAATTTGATGATTATTGGTATAGAACTTTCAATAGTACAATCGAAACAATAAAGGGTGCCAACTAATTGCTGTTTGAGGGGCTTAAATCACGTTCAGTCTCAATTCATGTTTCGACTATAACATTGTTGATAGAGCATCGATTTTTTTTGAAATTTTCCCTATGCAACACATGTAGATTGAGAGGTTTGTGTTCAAAATTTCAGCCATTTCCTTTGCCAAATTCAAAAGTTACAGCGCTGACAAGCAAAACTAGGGTCTGTACAAAATTCAATGGCGCGCATTTCACTCTTCCGTTGCTACAACAAAAAGTACAGTACCGATTCACATGACATTTTGTAAGAGAAATAAACACATGTTATTAGACAAAATTTGAGCAATTTTAATGCATCTATTGCAGAGTTACAGCTTTATTTCTCTGTCCCGATTATTGCGGATACAGGCTTTAAATATTTTAGTTGTGAGACACCTTGTGCGTTAACGGGTTAAAAGTAAGAATCAAATATGGTGAGCTCGTTTCATTACATTACTTTTTCTATTTGTTTTATACAAACATTGTTAATATTGTCAATACACACCTCAAATTTTCAAAATCACAAATCTAAAGAACCGAATGTCGGTTAGCGCTGAAAAGTTGATCGATTGGTTACCCGCTGATGGTGACCAATCGATCACTTTTTCAGCGCAAACCGACATTCGGTTCTTCAGATTTGTGCTCTTGAAAATTCGAGGTGTGGCTTCGTCATAACTTCACCTTAACACATCTTTTAGCTCAATACCCGTTGTTGAGATGCAGTTAGTGGTTAGTATTCATGGTCTTTAGTAACAACAATCATCATATTCTAACATGCATTTCATTTTCCAGCAGAATGTACAGTGTACAGACTTGACCTGCGTTTTGATTAACACGAGCTGCTGAAATTGCAGTTTTAGAACGACTAGAGTTTACCATGTGCCAGCCCTTGTTAGTTAGTGCAATTTCATCTAGTTCGGCTCGATTTTGCTTGTCATTGATCAATTGATAGAAACCTCTAAGTATCCGGTTCAACAATAAAGAAAGTGATTCCACCGTCACCGCTCTCAAACGACATCTCCTGCGGGGGCAAGGTCAAGGAATTAATTGTTTTCTCAGCTCAGCACAGATTCCTCTCCAAAGGGCATCACGTCGTTATCATTACCATCATCCAAGAGTTTCTTTATGTTTGCGTCTACTACCTACTTTACTTACTGACTGGTGGCAACAACCAACGAACAAACGAGACGATGCTGATGTCAGCTGTGGAAAACGAGACTTTTGCTCCTTAGCAAATGAGGGAGTAAAACGGTAGGAAAACGTGCTGGAAAATTGTTTTAATTTGTCTGTCTTACGACGACGCCGGGCCCGGAAGCCTTACACTACTATCATCGTTCCACTTTACGTTTTCGTCGACGTCTTCGTCAGCAGCAGCAGCACCGACCGCATGAACAAGCAGAAGTGGTGAAGGCAATGAAAGTGGAACCTTACACCAGCCTGCAGCAGCCCCAGTAGCTGTTCTTCGTCCTTTTGACGCTAAGATCCTTGATGTTACAGAGTCGACAAGACGCTGCGCTGCGCTGGCTGGATGCACAGTCAGTGAGTTAATGGAGAAAAGTGAGAGAAAATTAAATTAGGACAGCTCGCCACACCAGCAGAGCCAGCCGAGAGACGGACGAACGGACGGGTGTCCTTTACGCGTGGTGATAGCTACGACGGCGAGTCAAGTTGGTGTTGTCCGGTACTTCTACCGCCCACCATCGCCGTCGCCGCGATGTCATTACAAGACCAACAATTGAAAAGGCCGCATCAACATTTTGTAAACAAACATGTTTCCGTCGACTTAGGGCCATCTGAGCTCCACCCACACACCTAACCACCACTAACAGAAAGCGCAAACATCAAGCTTTCTGTTAATGGTGGTGAGATGCGTGGGTGGAGCTCAGAAGGCCTCAAGTCGACGGAAACGTGTTTGTTTACGCAATGTTGATGAGGCCTTTTCAATTGTTGGTCTTGATTTTTGAGTGGCAGCTAACTAACTAGGTTAAGTAAATAAGGCTCTGGTTTCTGGTCAAGGACCATAGCCACAGCATCGTCAACGTGCCCAACTGCGACCAGCAGCAGTTAGTAAAAGCGGTGGCGGTTGATGGTGTTTACGGTTAAGAGGTCCGTAATTGATCGAGGACGGGAATTGGTTGATGCGACACCGGGTAGATGATTGAAGTTGCTGTCAATTCGAGTCATGACGAAGGAAGACATTATTGATTCTTAGTTGAAAAGTGACTAAGATTTGAATAAATATTCAAGAAACCTTACTTTATCAACAAAAAAAACTTTCCCGAGACAGTCGTGAAGATGCAGAGGCATTCTCGATCTCTAGTAACAACGCGCTGTCCAACTAACATTTTATGCATTGAAAACACCTAACGACGCAGTCTTCCTAACTAACGACCAATTCCCGAACAAAGCGAAAACGCGAAAAATTAGCAATTTGATTAACCTCGTTTGTGCAATTCCATCCCTCAACCGGTCGAAATTCGGTAGCTTCTTATCGATTCCGCCAATAACCGGTTGTCGTGTGGCAATTTTGTGCAATTTACATCAATTTCCGGAGCACTCATTTATCTCCTTCAACTGCGGGCTGGCTGGGGCACAAACTCCGCCCTCTCATCCTCGGTGTCCGACTTCGTTGGTCATCGCCGTCGCGTCGTTGTTATCAGTTCAATCCACTGACCGGTACAACCGAGTTTGCGGGCAAAGTGTTGCTCGACCGACAGGGAAACAACAGGTGATTTTGGGCCAGGTCGTGCTTCACATTTTAATAGCTGCGAATAGTTGATTTATTGGAGAAATATGCTAATGTAATTGCGGTTGACATATTGCAATTATAAGTTGAATTTTTTATAAATTGAATATCCTTTGTCTTCCGCGCGCAGGGACGACGAGACGGGTCCCACGGAAAATTTTGATCCATGTTTGAGCACTTTTGACAGATCGTAAATGACGCTGTTCGAGGGCACTGCTCCAGAGCTGTCGAGTGCTCCAGAAAACTGCGGGGTCTACCATCGGTTTTAAACATGGTTTTAAAACAAATTACTCCAGGAGGAGGGAAGAAACATTAATTTACAAATTACCAAATGGCCGGGGCAAGACGATGCTGGATGTTTTGGATCAGCTGCGCATCAGTCTGCAGATGATTAGTTGTGTTAGAAATCGAAGATATGGGCGTGCAATTTTTCATTGAACCATTCTAAATTTTGATTACTTTCAGGTTATTTAGACACCCAAGTTACAAATTAGCACAACATATCGGCCTCTACGTACCAGAAGCAAACCATTTTCAATGTACACAATTTGAGAGTTCAATATTTTAAAGTCAATAACAGCGCCGGCCACGTCTTTACGGTCATTGGGAAAGGGAAGGAATGTTAGTTCGACAACCGTTGCTACTAGAATCCGTGGAATCCACAGTATCCCCACAGTTGTCATGGGAAGGAGTATTTGTTAGTAGGGTAGGGTAAGGTGTGGGTAAGAGCCACCTCTGGTAGGTGATATGATCCACTAGTTATATGGAAATACAAGTCGCGGGTTTCATCACGATTTTGATTTATTTGGTCGCGATGACCACCCCACCCAATACCTAGTAAGAGTAATACACATACGTCAACGGTCGTGCAATATCAAATGCATGAGTGCATTAACCGTTTACATAACCGTGAACCTTTCCACGAAAATTATAGCGCAGTCTGATCCTGGATTTTTCACTCGTGCCACCATTACTCTTACCTGGAAATTGTCAGCCATTTGAAAATGATCATGCAAATCGGATTCCACATTCCGCACTCGCGCTTTCATCGCTTTACGTGAAAAGCGACTAACCCACGAATATTGTCGCGCGATTCTGAACGGTACCCAATAATATTCGTTCTCAATCTACTTACTTGCCGAAAAAATCGCCACCATGACACCGCTACTGTGTTCCTCCGGAAGTAAGGGGGTGGTGTCATGCCCTACGAGCCAGCCGTAAAAAAACATTGTAACGGAACAGAATAAATAATACGAACCGAGTCCAACGGCATCAACCCCAGCGATCAAAAAGGACTTGCGATTGGAAACTTGGTACGTGGAACTGCCGATCTCTCAACTTCATTGGAAGCACCCGTATACTCGCCGATCTACTGAAGGACCGCTACTTCGGGATCGTAGCGCTGACCAGATCTTCACCGTCCTGCAGAAATTCCACGAATACCAGGTCACAACGCATCACCTGTTCATTGACTTCGAAGCGGCATACGACAATATCGACAGCACAAAGCTATGGCAAATTATGGACGAAAACGACGATGGACGGTGTGCAAAACTGCGTAAGGGTATCGGGTGCACTATCCAGTTTATTCGAATCCTGCCGGCGACTGCGACAAGATGATTGCTCTGCAACATCGCTCTGGAAGTAGACCTGTGCGCCGCCGCGCCACGCCGCCGCCGCCGACAGTTTTTGCCCCACGCCGACGCCGACGCCGATATCGGCGGCGCGCCATACGCCGATGTTTGTCACGCCGCCGATTTTCATTTTTCACGCCGGTGATCAGGGCGCGAACAAAATTTTGTTTACATTAAGTTGAGATAAAATACTAAAACTCTTTCGAAGATTTCTCTAAAATTCCAATCAAAGAATTTTTCAGAAGTTCCTTAAGAGATTCCTTTAGGAGTTTCTTCAAAGATGTCTCCAGTAGTTCCTTCAGAGATTCAGGGATGCCTCTAGGAGTTTCAACACGCTTTTTTTTCAGAAGATCTCTCAGGAAGGTCTCGACAGGAGTACGATCAGATTTTTTTCAGGTGGTTTCAGGGATTCCTCCTAGAAATACATCCGAGATTCATCCAGAAGATTCATCAGGGGATCCAATAGGAGGCCCTTCAGAGATTAGTCAGAAAGTTTCTCCAGAGATTTCTTCGGAAATTCCTTCAGGAATTCATACAGGAGTTTCTTCAGGAATTAGTCCAGAAGTTTCTTCAGAGATTCCTCTAGAATTCCAACAACGGGTTTCTCCTGGCGTTCTGTATTCTTCAGAAATCACTCCAGGAGTTCCATCGAGGGTTCCTTCAGGAAATCCTTCCTGGAAGTTTTTCAACAATCCCTCCTGAAATTCCTATCGGTATGCCTCATGGAAATTTTTCAGAAATCCTTTCAGGAGTTCTTTTAGGGATTTATCTAGGAGTTCCTTCCGATATTCCTACAGAAGTTTCTCCATAGATTAATTCATGAACATTTTAAAGGATTCATGCAGTATAGTAGTTCTTTCAAGAAATGCTCCAAAAGTTCTTTCAGTGACCTCTTCAGGAGTTCCTTCAGGGATCTCCTCAATAATTCCAGGAGGATTCAGGAATGCCTCCAGGTGTTCATTAGGAATTCCTTCAGAGGTTGTTTAAGCTATTTCAACAGAACTTCGCTCGGGTATTCTTTCAGCAGTTTCTTCAGAGATTTTTTCAGGAGGATTCATAGATACCTCCTGGAGATCCATCAAAAGTTCCGTTAGAAGTTCTTTCAGGAAGAAGGTCCTAGAAATTAGTCTAGGAGTTCCTGCAGGGATTCCTTTTGAAGTTCCTTTAAAAAATTTACTTTGTAATGGCTTTTCCAGTTTTGATACATTTAAAATACAGCTATTATTATATCTTGTCCGACGTTTCGGTTACATTTGGTACCTTCCTCAGGACTCAATTATTGCCGATTTTTCGTCCAGTGTTGTTCTGTCGAACAGCAGTTAACGATTTTTGGATTCGACTGCGATAGAATTTAACTTTGAAATGGCTTATCTAGTCTTGACGTTCGAAATCTAGACTTGACAAAATTCGAATACAGCTATTTTATTAAGTTCTTTTAGACATTCATACAGGAGTTCTTACAGAAATAAATCCAAGAGTTCCTTCATAGATTCCACCAGGAGTTTCCGGCATTCATGAAAATGTTTCTTCATAGGTTTTTCCTGACTTTCTTCAGGGATTCCTTCAGAAGTTCATTCAGATTCCTTTAGGATAACCTTAGGGGATTCCTCGAGAAATTCATTTAAGAATTCATCCATGAGTTCTTCAAGGGATCGCTCTTGGGGTTCTTTCTGAGATTTTTCCAGGTGGACTTACGGATGCACCAGGAGTTATATCAGAGATTTCTTACAGGAGTTATTTCACGGAATCTTGTTAAAATTCCTTCGAGAATAACCTTAGGAATATAATCAGGCATATCTCCAGGATATTATTGTGGGATCTCTCATGGATAATTCCTCAAGCATTTAGTTCTGGAATTTCTCCAGGAACTCTTTCGGGGACTCCTCCTGACAATCTTTCGGGGATTCCTCCTACAAATCCTGCAGGGATCCCTCTACCCAGAAAGATTCCCTCGGGAGATTCCGCTGAAAACCCTATCCAGAATTCCACCTGGAAATCCTTCGGAGATTGCTACCGGAATTCTTTCGGGGATTCCCCCTGGCGTTCCTGCAGCAATTTCTCCTGCAATTTCTTCGGGGATTCCTCATGGACTTCCTCCGAGCATTCCTCCTGAAATTCCTACGGAAATTCCTCCTGGAATTTGTTTGGAGATTCTTCAAAGAAATCATTCGGAAATTCCTCCTGGAATTATTTCTAAGATTCCTCTTGGAATTCCTACGGGGATTCTTCCTAGATTTCCTTCAGGGTTTTTCCTAGAATTTCTTCTGAAATTCTTTCAAGGATTCCTCCTAATATTCCGTCGTACATTCCTCCTGAACTGCCTTTGGGGATTCCTCCTGAACTGCCTTTGGGGATTCCTCCTGGAATTCCTTCGAAGATACAACTTAAACATCCTTCTTGGAATTCTTCCTGGGGTTTCTCGTACAATTTCTTCGAGGGTCTTTCCTAGAGTTCCTTCAGGAAATCTTGCTAAAATTCTTTTGGAGATTTCTTCTGGAATTCCTTCGAGGATTCGTCCTAGACTTACATCATGGATTCCACCAGAAATTATTTCAGAGTTTTCATTTGCTACTCCGTCGTGGAGTTCTCCTGGAATTTCTTCAGGGTTTCCTGATGGAATTTCTTTAAAAATTTCTCTTAGAACTCCTCCTGGATTCCTCCTGGATTTCCTCATGGAATTAAAGTTCCTTCGGGATTCCTTCGGGAATTCCTTCAGAAATTACTCCTGGAGTTCCTATGGGGATTCCTCTTGGAAATCAAACGAGGATTTCGGTTTGAAACCCTTCGGGGATTCCTCCTAGAGTTCCTTCGGAAATTCCTCCTGAACTTCTTTCAGGGATTCCTCCTTAAATTCCTCCGGGGATTTCTCCTGGAGTTCCTTCGGAGATTCTTCCTAGAATTCTTCCTTGAATATAATCCTAGAGTTGCTTCTGGGATTCCTCCTGTAATTTTTTCAGAGTTTCCTCTTGGAATGCCTTTGGAGCTTTCACTTCCAAATTCTTCGGAGCAGAGATGCCAGATATACAGATTTTTGACCTTCTTTAAAGACAAAATACAGAGTACAGGAAAATACAGATTTTTAAAATATGATACAGATTTCTCCAGAAAGCATAGAATTTGAAGTTCATAAATTTAATGAAAACTTTATAAATGGCTGCTTAAACATTAAAGAATTTATGAAAATTTGTACATTTTCACACAAGTTTTAGAAAAAAATATCAGTAAAAATTAAAACCCGTCAAAATGTAGTACTTTTTTGTTAGTTTCTTTTGAAATCTAGGACTCTCGGTGTCTGCTATAACCTCAAATACGGCGATACAGAAAAATCTGTATTGATACAGATTTTTGATAAAAATAATCTGGCATCTCTGCTTCGGAGATTCCTCATGGAATCCCTCGTAGAATTTCTTCGGGGTTACCTTCGGTGAGTCCTCCTAGAATTCCTTCGGGGGTTCCTCCTTTCTGAGTTCTCCTGGATTTTTTTCGGGGATTCATCTTGGAAATCCTTCGGTCCTCTTAGATTTTTTTTAGAAATTTCTTCTGGAATTTATTTAGGCAGCATCCATTTATTACGTAACGCCAAAATCGAGATTTTTCGACACTCCCTCCACCCTCCGTAACGCTTTTTTGTATGAAAATCCTAAAATTTTCGTATGGGCCGTAACGCTCTGCCGAACTCCCCCCTCCCCCTGGAGCCTTACGTAATTTGTGGACAGCGCCTTATTATTATCCATTTATTACGTAAGGCAATTTTCTCGAATTTTTGACACCAGCACACCTCCCCCTTGTAAGATTGTTGGTATGAAACTCCAAATATTTTTGTATAAAGCCAAACCCAAACTCTTGGGTATATTTCGTTGGTTCGTCCTCACAATTTTTCGGGGATTATTTCTTGAATCCTCCTTGAAATTCCCACTGAAATTATTTTAAGGATTTTTGCTGGAATTTCCTTGATGTACTGCTTGAATTCCTTTGAGATACGCGTAGGTATTCTTTCTGAATTTTCTTTTGGAATTCCTGCGGGAATTCCTCACAGAGTTCTTTCGGGGATTTCTTCAGAGTTGTGAAGAATTAGCCTAAGTTAAAATTCACGAATAAAAAGAAATTATTAAAGGATTTCTTCAGGGATTCCTCCTGTACTTCCTTCGGGGTTTCCTCTTGAAACTCCTTCGAGGATTTCGCTTGGAGTTCCTTCGGAGATTCCTCCCGGAATTCCTTAAGGGGGTTCCCCCTGAGATTCTTGCAGGAATTTCTTCTGGAATTCTGTCGGGTATACCTCCTGGACTTCGTTTGGGGATTTCTCCTGGCATTCATTCTGGAATTCCTTCAAGGATTTCTCCTGAATTTCCTTCGAGGATTCCTCCTAAAATTTCTCCGGGGATTCCTCCTGCACTTTTTTCAGGGATTGCTCCTTGGCTTTAACGAGGATTCCTCCTGTTTTTTTTCCAGAGATTTCTCCTGGAATTCCTTTGAGGTTTGCTCCTAGAATTCCTTTTGGGGTTTCACTTCAAATTTCTTCGGAGATTTCTCCTAGAAGTTCTTCGAGGTTTCCTCTTGGAATTCTTTCGGCAATTCCTCTTAGAAATCCCTCAGGGATTTCTCCTGGAATTCCATCAGAGATTCCTCTTAGATATTTTTCGTTGATTACTCTTAGAAATCCTTAAGGGATTCTTTTTCGAATTCACTTTGAAATTCCCACTGGAATACTTCCGAGGATTCTTTCTGGAAATCCTTTGGGGATTACTGCTGGAATTCTTTCGGGATTTCCTTGTACAAATTCTGCGGGAATTTCTTCTGGAATTCTTTCAGGGCTCCCTCATGGAATTACTACGAACATCACTCCTGGAACTCCTTGCAGGATTACTCTTAAAATTCCATTGGGGATTCCTTCTGAAATTCCTCCGGGGATTCCTGCTTTAATTCTTTGGGGAATCCTCTAGGAATTTTCGAACTACATATCAGTGATTTCAGCAGAAGTTTCTTAAGGGTTTTATACGGCAGCTCTTGCAGAGATTATTCCAGTAGTTTATTCATGGATTCATCCAGGAGATTCTTTAAGGCTCCTCCTGGAATTCTTTTGGAAATCATTCGAGGATTCCTTGAAAATAGTGCGACCTTATTATCAAATGTGATAGCTTCTGAAGGTTCTAAGAAAACAAAATAAAAACGGTAGCAAAATCTATATTTTTGCCCTTAATTTGCAATGGAGTAATGCAACATGCACTAATACGGATACTGGTAATTTCACAATAGGTCTAATTACTGGGCACAGTGATGGACCCGAACAGGAATAAAAAAAAGGTGTTCATTCAGACGTAAGGATATAATACACAGGGTCAAATATTTGACAAATGACCTCAAGAAAAAAAAACATCTCTTTGACACTAATGAAACAAACAGGATGTTTGAGCATTGGTTTCTTTTTGGTCAAATACTTCATCCTGTGTACTGACATAATAATAATTCATGTCATAAATGGTAATGAAAAAGCAAAAACTGAACTACAAATTCTACAGCGTAGAGACAACTTCTTTGTTTCGCCAATGTTGACATTACGGTCAAATTTTGGTCACGCCGATTCGCGCCGCCGCCGCCGCCGCCGAAAGCTGCCACCGGCGTGACGCCGATGACGCCGCCGCCGCCGGCCAAAAATGGCCCTCACGCCGCCGCCGAGCAAAATAAAGTCGGCGCACAGGTCTATACTGGAAGGTGTAATGCGATGAAACGGGCTCATCAGCCGGGATACGATTTTCAAAAAATCCGGTCAATTTGTGTGATTTGCGAACGATAAAGACATTATCACTAAAACATTTTGAACGGTGGCTGTACACCCGCCTGAAACGCGAAGCAGTTCTAAGGTCGGACTGTCCAAAGCAAAGTACATGCTGGCAGGTGGAATCGAGCACAACCGAGTCCGTGTAGGTAGTAATGTTACGATAAACGGGGATACCCTCGAGGTGGTGAAGAAATTCGTCTACCTCGTATCCTCACAAATGGCTGACAATAATGCTAGCTGGGAAATACGAAGCCGCATCATTAGTGGAAGCCGTGCCGTCTATGGGTTCCAGCAGAAGCTGCGGTCTAAATAGAATCACCCACGCACAAAGTGCACCATGTAGGAAACGCTAATAGGACCGGTGGTCCTCTACGGACACGAGACATGGACCATGCTCGAGGAGGACCTGCAAGCACTCGGAGTTTTCGAGCGACGCGTGCTAAGGATAATCTTCGGTGGTGTGAAAGGTGTGTGGCGGAGAAGGATGAACCACGGGCTCGCTGCCCTTAACAGCGAACCCAGCATCCAGAAGGTGGCCAAAGCCGGAAGAATACGGTGGGCAGGGCATGTTGCAAGAATGCCGGATAACAACCTTGCAAAGTTGGAGTTCGCTACTGATCCGGTTGGCGCAAGAAGGCGTGGAGCGCAGAGAGCACGATCGGTGGACCAGGTGGAGCGTGACCTAGCGAGCATTGGGCGCGACCGAGGATGGAGAGCGGCAGCCACAAACCGAGTATTGTGACGTACTATTGTTGATTATGTCTTGTCTTAAATGTGATGTTAAACAAATAAATGTATGTATTGGAGTATAAATTCATGCTTGCATAGCCTTATGCAACTATGTGCTGTCAAGTAAAGAATTCATTATCTGTTTGATGAACTTCAAGAGCGCCGAGATGAACTAGCCTTGGGCTAAATCTCTCGTTAATACAGATAAAAAAAAACTTCAAGGGCTCTCTTGGGTATAGATCATCGGATCTACCAAAGTAATTTGTTGTTTTATGACTAAGGTCATACTCTCACAGCCTTAATATCTATGCTCTATAAAGTGTTAAGTTCTATTATTGTATGGGAGTATCCGAAAACTTCCTGGATTTCAGGCCATCTGTTCTACGAACGCTTGGAAACGCCTATTAAACCCCCATGAAATATTCGCGAATTCACCTGAACGCCTCTGGATCCCCCTAAAACCCGCCCTAAAACGCCTTGAAACGCCTGAAACGGTTTGAAACGCTTCTGAAACGCCCATTGAATCTCCGAGAAATAAACCTGCGAGCAGTATTAAGAACACTCACTTGCAAGTGCTAAACTCACTTGCTTCTATCTCAGCTCAGAAGCATGCTATCAAAAAACGGTGTATGAAGGACATGTACATTGTAGTTTCATCTAAAATGTTGTCGAATGAAGTAAGAGCCGCACACACATGCCAAAGTTGTGTGATAGCTGTGAGTACGAGGTGAGTAAAATTAGTGAAATTTATACTCACGTTGTACTCACAGCTCTTTCACGATTTTGGTATGCGTGTGCGACTATTACTTTATTCGGCAAACTTTTAGATAAAATTACAATGTACATGTCCTTCAATCACCGTTTTTTTTTTTTTTGATAGCATGCTTCTGAACTAAGATAGTAACAAGTGAGTATAACTTTATGCAAGTGAGTAATCCCAACACTGCCTGCGAGCTTCAGAAACCCCCTTAAGCCCCCCAGAACCTGCTGAAACACCCTGAAACGTCTTAAAACGCATTGAAACCCCTATGAAACTTACGTGAAATTCACCTGAGAGTCTCTGAAACCTCCTGAAACACCTTGAAACATCTTGGTACATTTGGAAACGCCTTGAAACCAGAGTTGATGTAACGTGATCTGCCCATGATCGCATATCAGTCTCATCTTTGCTGGGTTTCCTATTTATTTGGGACAATTATGCGATCATAGACAGTGCTGTAGTCCCATGTACGGGAGCCACATTGCAAGCGAGCTCCCAGGAGCACTGTACATTAGGAAACTGAAAGTTGTGCGCCTCATTTTTCTCAAGGTGTGTCTCATGAGCTTCGTCTCATGCGCTGAATAAATTAGAAAATTTCACAACAAAATCTTCCTAAACGAACGAGAATTAAAACCTTAAGCTTTGTATTGAGAGTCCCTAGTCGTATCGCATAGAGCAACCAGACACTTGAGTTGTGTACGGAAAAAAGTTGTTGAGGTTCTTCATCTTCGTTACCTTCGTTCATCTTTCGTTACCAGTGGTGCGAAGTGTCAGTATCAACCGACATTTAAAGCTGAAATTGAGAATGGTAACCACTCATTTTTCCATTTACTATCGGAATATCAATTGAATAGCCTCTGATCATTCAATTGACATCAGCTCCAGCCTCAGTCAAGGCACATATCATTCAATTGAGCCCCAGCTAGGAAGCATAAATGTGTGGTGTTGTAGGTTCAAAGCTTTTATCATCGTTGATGACGTCAAACCCGACATCAACCTATCATTCACCTATTTTTATTTTGGCCACCAAACCCAACTTAGACCCAATAGTTGATCGATGTTGGTCCAACAGTGGCCCAACATTCTATAAAAATTGACCCGACTTTGACCCGACATTCGACATTTTTTCAGTCTGGCGGAATTTTGCGGGGTTTTTCGTGTTTCGAGTTAGGCTACTCATTCGAGTGACAATTTATTCAATTGACAAGGATTCGCTTCTCATTTGATAGGTGCTCTGATTGAATGAAATCGTTTTGAACATAACTAGAAGAAAAAATGACTGAATAGATTGGTTGGTTAGTGTTCAAATGAATGAATTGAATTTTTGCAACACTGTTCGTTACCTTCGTTTTCACCTCAGTTACCAACAGCTCACGCAGCGCTTGAGACGAGCACCCCGGGAGCTATGTGCCTGGCTCGCACCCACCAGATTTTCGTGAGCCTCCTAACAGCGCAGCACACTGCGATTTTGAAGAGCTGGAAGACAATTTGCTGGGAGGCGCTCCCTGTCACATTTATGTACACATGAGCAATGGGAAACTCTGGGTTCGACGAGGAGTGCAGAGTGATTTTGGAGGAGAAGAACGCAGCATGAGCGGTAATGCTGCAGCAAGGAACTCGGCTGAACGTGGAATGTTACAGACAGGAGCGGAAACAGCAGGGCAGCCTATTTAATGCACGCATGGATAAACGAAAATGCCCCATAGAAAAATCAAAATGCACCATAACAATTAAGCAATGTACCGATAAAATGCACAGCATTCTCCATAAATAAATAGAAATGTTCCATAATAAATTAAAAATGTAGCGGTAAACCAAAAAAATTTCTTGTTAAAAATGAAACATTGTATCAATAAAAAAATAAATAAAACACCATAAACAAATAAGTTTACTCCATAAAAAATAGTAAAAATATCCATTGTAGGAACACGGATTCCCCAAAGATCCGAAAAGACCGTTGAAACTCGAACACGTGGTAGGCGAAAACACGCGGTGTGTATGAACGACACTTAGGCTATAGACACTCTCCCGTTATTGGTAGCAATAATGCGCGGATGATGTGTTCTGTACGAGCGATATATTTCAACTGATTGTGTGTTTTGAACAGAGATATACTATTACTGTACAAAAGGGTATAGGCCGATTGCCGAACACGTTGCTCACTAGCCGAAGGCTAGTGAGAGAGAATTTAAATCTACTTACACCTAGGAGTTATAGTGTGTACAGGGTGTGCTACAATGGGTGTTTATATGATATTATATTAGAACTAAGATCACGCCCCAACATATGCCGGCCCCCGTTGAAAGGGTCGACTTTCAACCGAAAAAAAAAAACATGAACTCCACCGATGTCTTGTGCTGCAACTGGAGGTCGTTGAACATCTCCGTCTGGTTCGGTCTCGTCATCTTCGCATCATGGATGCTGTCGCCGGCCAGCCGAACATCGGTAATCATCAGGGTTGGGCGTACTCAGGGTTGGAGTAGCCATCGGGATCCCGGACATGTCGGAGGACAAAACATTCTTTAAACTTTTTGAAAATTCAATAAACAACTAACTTACATGGTCGGAGGCCCGAAGGCCTCCACGTTGCGCAATGCCGAAGCAATGCGATGGACGAAACTCAGTCCTCTGAGTTTGGGATGATTGAGCCGGCATCGTTCAATGCAGGCTGGTGTACAGGTAGAACGCATATCTTTGAGATTGATCGGGTATACTCGCCATCGCCAGTCCGCACGACGACTACACGGATGTTGTTGTCCGTGCCGCGGCAGACTCGGATGATACGGCCGTACCTCCATTTCAAGGGTGGGAGGTTGTCTTCCTTGACCAACACCAAAGTGCCGATCTCAATGTTGTTGCGCTGTTGAGTCCACTTAGTACGTGGATGGAGGCCTGACAGGTACTCGATGGTCCAACGCTTCCAAACGCGTCGGAGTAGTTCCTGATTCGTCTGCCACCGGTCGAGGCGGTTCCTCGGTACTTCGGACAGGTTGGGCTCAGGAAACGCGGTGAGAGGCCGATGAACGAGAAAATGTCCCGGAGTCAAGACCTCCAGGTCGTTAGGGTCGGCCGAGAGCGCAGTCAATGGCCTAGAATTCAGGCAAGCCTCGATGCGAGCTAGCAGGGTCACAAACTCGTCCTGAGAAAGCACCGAATTTCCAATAGTGGCCCGAAGATGCTTCTTAAACGATTTCACCGCCGCCTCCCACAATCCCCCAAAATTGGGACTGCGGGGCGGGATGAACCTGAATTCGGTGCCATCATCTGCGCACGTGCTGATTACTTCTGCCTGATGTTGCTGATCATAGAACTGCTTGCGTAGTTGTGCCAGTTCCTTTGCTGCTCCCTTGAAATTTGTGGCGTTGTCGCACTGGATAAGCCTAGGTCGCCCTCTGCGAGCGACGAAACGTTGCAACGCCGCCAGGAATGCAGCTGTACTAAGGTCGTACACAAGTTCTACGTGGGCAGCCTTTGTGACAAGGCAAACGAAAATAGCCACGTAGCATTTGACAGGAGGGGCTCTAGGCAGCTTCCGAAACTGGAAGGGCCCACACAGATCTTCACCAGTGTTCAAAAACGGTAGAGTTGGTGTCACTCTCTCAGGGGGCAAGTCCCCCATTAGCTGTTCGAGATTGGTGGGTTTGCAGCGGAAGCAATTCACACAGGAGTGTACAACCTTCCGAGCCAAGTTTCGGATTCGAAGAGGCCAATATTTCTCCCGCACGCAGGCTACCAAAAGTTGTGGGCCGGCGTGAAGATTTTTCAGGTGGTAGTGAACCAGAATGCGTTCTGTAAGTGTATGGCGAGCTGGAAGGATGATAGGATGTTTCCTGTCCTCGGAAATAGCTGCGTGACGTAAACGACCACCAACACGAAGAATCCCATCAACAAGGATGGGAGCGAGGTTTTTCAAGGCAGAATGGGAGCTGACTTGTCCTTTGGATGTGATGGCGAGAATGTCTGCTCCAAAGGCTTCGTGTTGAGCAAGTTTTACGAGCGTCTTGGTAGCATTGTTCAGCTCCAAGGTGCTGAGAGGCCCGACCTTTCGAGCCGTTCGATTTCGAGGCGAAGCATTGTGCCGGAAGCGGTGTAGAAAGGCAACTACCCGAACTAGACTGGAGAACGATGAGCGACACTCGAATATTTCGCTGGATTGTGTGGCTTGCACTGGCAATGAGACCGAGCGTTCCTCGAGCTCGGTAGAAGGTAGATCCTCGGGGATAGGACGGTTGATGGGAGGCCAGAAACGAGATGGTTGACTTAGCCACTGGCATCCGTTCCACCAGGCTGGCGTATCTTTCAGTTGCGCGGGGCTCATACCACGCGAGATAATGTCCGCGGGGTTTTCAGCACCGGGTACATGAGCCCAAGTTCCGCCGACCGTCAGGCGTTGGATCTCTGAAACGCGATTCGCTACAAAGGTTTTCCAACGAGCTGGTGGCGAGCGAATCTGACAGAGAGCAATCATGGAATCCGTCCAAAAGAACGACTTCGTTTTCAATTCGACGCTTTCGGTTCGGTGACCTTGTGGTACAGGTGAGCTAGGAGTAACGCTGATGAAAGTTCCAATCTGGGTAGGGTGAGCGTGGTCTGCTTTTTCGATTTTCCGGTAGGCGCCACCTTCGATTTGGCGGCGAGTAGTCTGGCGGAAATGGTGCCATCACTTGACACCGTTCGAATGTAGAGGCAGGCCCCGTATGCCTTCTCTGAAGCATCGCAGAACCCATGCAACTCTACCACAACAGGATTATGAGCAAATGCTGCCCATCGAGGAATGGAAATCGATGTGATGTCCTCTAAGCTGTCACGAAACTCGGACCAATATTGCTGTTGCTCTAGAGTCAAAGGCTCGTCCCAGGACACGGTAGTCTGCCACAGAGATTGAATGAATATCTTGGCAAGTACAACGACGGGACCTAGCAGTCCGAGAGGCAGAAATAGTTTGGCAGTGTCGGATGCAACGACGCGACGAGTAATGACAGCTTCTTTGGACCATTCTGGAACAGCGTAGCTGTACGTGTCGGTGGAGGGATTCCACTGAATTCCGAGGGTCTTAATCGGAGACGAGAGCGAATCTAAAGCAAACACCGACCGTTCGTCACGATTTTCGGCCGGAATGTTCGAGAGAACAGCTGGGGAGTTGGACGCCCACTTTCGTAGACTAAAACCAGCTGACTGTAGTAGTTCCTGGAGTTGACTGCTAAGTTCTGCTCCGTCTTCTTCGTTGTCGACTCCGGTAAGCGTGTCGTCAACGTAAAAATCCTTGCCCAAAACTAGCGATGCATGTGGATAATTGTCAGCACCTTGTATGGACAGCTCTTTCAGGCATCTGGTTGCCAAAAAAGGAGCAGATGCTGTACCGTAAGTCACCGTCACTAGCTCAAAAGTGCGCAACGGTTCAGATGACGAACTACGCCACAGTATGCGTTGTAGTGGATAGTCCGACGGATGGATGCGTATCTGACGATACATCTTTTCGATGTCTGCAATAATGGCAATCCTGTGCATGCGAAACCGAAGATGTATGGCGAAGAGGTCGTCCTGAACCACAGCACCCACCATCAGCGCCTGATTCAAGGAGACCCCGCTGTCGGTCCGACATGAGGCGTCAAAAACGACCCGCAGCTTTGTGGTTGTGCTGTCAGCTTTTTCGACTCCGTGGTGAGGTAAGTAGTACGACAGTGCTGCAGACGAAGAAGTTCCAGAGCAGTCTACTTCCCTCATGTGACCCAGCTGGTGGTATTCTTCTATGAAGGCAGTGTAGGCTTCCTTTAGTTTGGGGTTGTCGTCGAGGCGACGTTCGAGAGCGAGAAATCTTTTGGTGGCAATTTCCTTTGAGCTGCCGAGTTGGGCTAGAATGGACGGATGCTTTGGAAGCGTCACCACAAACCGACCCGATTCATCTCGAAAAGTGTGAGCAGCGAAATGGTCTTCACAAGCAGCTTCCTCGATAGACTGCGTACTCGGAGACCAGCATGACTCGATTTCCCAAAAACGTGAGATTAACTCATCGAGTGGTTGTTTGCTGCATACATGGGAAACCTTTGGTGTTCGATCAGGTAGATTGACTCCGATCTTTCCCGAGGCAACCCAACCAAAAACAGTGTTCTGAAGAATCGGCTTCTCAGGACCCAACTTGGTGAATCCTTCGAGTAGCAAATCGTAGTACAATTCCATACCAAGTAGTAGATCAATGGGACCCGGCTCATGGAACTTAGGATCTGCTAGGATTATGTTCGATGGTAGTGTCCAGGCTGAAGCATTAAGCGACCTACTGGGAAGGTCTCTGGTAATCTTCTTCAGGATGTGACAACGTTGTTCAACGGAAAAGTCCGTGCAGTGGGATCCAATCTGGACGAGAGCGGCATGAGATGACACGATTGCGGAGTTGCCTACGCCTCCAATTTCCTGGTGACACTGATAGCGATGTAGCTTCAACTTTTGAACGAGACTCTCGGTGATGAGATTCAACTGCGACGCTGGATCCAACAAGGCTCTGGCCCACTGGATGTGGCCATTCGTTGAAAACACCTTGACGATTGCCGTTTGCAGCAATACGGTGGCAGGAGCGCTTCTTGGGGCGTCGACGACGGTGGTGGACACGAGACTGGTACCAGAGGACGATGGATTTTGGTTTTCTAACAAGGACGACGACGTTGGCTGCGATTGCGAGGAAGACGGATTCGGCGAGGCGGGTGGATTTTCCGGTGGAACCAGACTTGAGCGAGACACGGGAGGAGTAGTTGACTTGCACTTGGAGCATAGTATGGTGCTTCTGGTTGCAGACTCTGCAACTGCTAGACGAACAACTGCGAAGCATGTGCGAAGAGGAGAAGCAATTGATGCAGAGATTTTTCTTCTTCACGAGGTCAAATCGTTGAGAAACGGCCAAACCTTGGAAAAACTCGCATTTGAATGGGGAGTGCGAAGATTTCGAGCAAAATGGACAAGAGTTGGTCGCTGGACTGGTCACGGCGTGAACGGTGTTGACCTTCGACTTCGATGGACGCTGCTGCTCTGGTTTGTTGGACTCCGATGAATGTGACTTGGACGGTGGTAGCGACTGCAAAACTGACAAATGACCTTGAAGAAAGGCAATGATGTCCTTGTACTCTGGATCGTCCGTTGACCGGTAGTGTGACTCCCATTGCTTCAGCGTAGACGGATCGAGACGACTGCAGAGCATGTGAGCCAGGAGGACACTCCAACCGCCCGTTGGAACTCCCATCTTGTCGATCATGCTCAAATTCCGCTCAAAATCGTCGACCAACCGCATCAGAGACTCGTAGCCTTCCCTTTTCATGGGGTCGATAGAGAAAAGGGCATCGAGATAAGTTTTGAGAATCAGTTTCTTATTCTCAAACCTCTTTTCCAACAGCTGCCAAGCGACGGGGTAGTTGGCAGCCGAAAGTTCGATCGATTCAACGACCTTTTTTGCATCTTTAGTTAAAGAGGCTACAAGATACGAGAACTTGTCAAACGGGGTGAGCTGTTGGTTAGAATCGATGAGGGATTTGAATGAATCGCGAAAAGTGATCCACTCCGAAATAGTGCCATCAAACGTAGGGAGTTTAACTTCGGGTAACTTGACGCGCGATTGTCCAGCAACTTGAGGAGGCGTGTTAGAAGGGGTAGCAAGCGCGAGTTTCCGAATCTCGTTAGCAATGAAACTGGAAACCAAAACGTAATCGAGCTCGAACCGCTGATGGATAACACGGTGCTTCTCGTCGGCGACGCTCTTTGCGTCATCATCAACCCCTTTTTCATCCTCACCCATCTCTTCGTCATCATGATCTTCTTCTAACAGTTCGATAGCTAGACGATTTGCTTCGAATTTCTGGAAAAGTCCATCAATTCGTTGTTTCCATCCCTCTAGTTGTCCGCTGTGCTGCTCACTGTCATACTCAGTCATAAATTGCTTCGCATTGGCCAACGTGTTCGTATAGAAACGCTCCATACGATGAAGCTCGCGCAATCCCGGTGCCATTGTCCACAGCGACCAGCAATGCTCGAAAGTGATCAATTGTAATTGCTTGACCGGCCAAATCGTCGAACCAGAGCACACTATGCAACAATCCACCAACTAGACTGGGATGAAAACATCGACTTGCGGATAGAACGCAGCGAATCAATCAGTCAATGCCCAATAAAACAACGTCCGATATCAACTTTATTTGATCAGATCTCCAACTTGCATGCAATGTTGTACTCACGTTTGCGGTCCAATTAGAAATACCTTCGACGAAGTCAAGTCTGGTTAGACTCGGCGGTGAATAGGATGGAGCAGCTTTTGTCCCCACAGCAAAATGGCGACCCAAGCAGTCTCACTTTTGCGGCACGCGCCGCGCCGGTTGATGGTCGAAGAAATTCCCGAACTAATCCGGTTGCACTAACAACACACAGCAGCAAGCACTTAATTGATACAAATTAGCAGCGACACTCTCTTCGGCACCCTCGTTCGGTGGTTCACTGTGCAAAACAGAACCCGCTAACAACGTGGCACACTCGCGGCGAAAAGATCGATATCCAACGGCAAGAAAAGGTCACTTTGGGAACAGCGAAACGCGAAACACACTAGGACTGCGCGCGATTGTCCGAAATAAATCGCGGCGCATCCGGCTCGAAGGACCAGAAATATGTAGGAACACGGATTCCCCAAAGATCCGAAAAGACCGTTGAAACTCGAACACGTGGTAGGCGAAAACACGCGGTGTGTATGAACGACACTTAGGCTATAGACACTCTCCCGTTATTGGTAGCAATAATGCGCGGATGATGTGTTCTGTACGAGCGATATATTTCAACTGATTGTGTGTTTTGAACAGAGATATACTATTACTGTACAAAAGGGTATAGGCCGATTGCCGAACACGTTGCTCACTAGCCGAAGGCTAGTGAGAGAGAATTTAAATCTACTTACACCTAGGAGTTATAGTGTGTACAGGGTGTGCTACAATGGGTGTTTATATGATATTATATTAGAACTAAGATCACGCCCCAACACCATAAATAATGAATATTTGCTCCATAGTTATAGCATATTTGCTCCATAAAAAACTTAAATTGCACCATAAATATCATCAAATTGCACCATAAAAAAATTGTAAATTTTACCACAAAGAATGTAAAAGCTACATAAATTTAATCTAATTGTACCATTGCTGCAGTGTCTAACGACATATCGTACTTTAGGATGTGGATTGGAATATGTTAATATGAAAAGTAAAAAGAGAATATACAGAAATCATATACCGAAGCACACATCTATGATAGAACGACTTAAAAGATGGAAAAACTATGGATGCAATTTACGGTATAATCGCTTGCTGTTCGAACTCGCTAACGCTTGTCGGACTTAAAAAAAGGATAACATCACTGTTTGCATTATACCGGGCAAATTCTTGGATCTGTGGATTGCCTGGAACCGAATCGACACAGTTACGACGCATCCACAGGCTACGCCACATGGATTAAAAAAATCCGCATTTTGAAAAAGGGTTAACCATATTCTTGTAGTTTACATACATTTATTGATGATTCCAATTTGATCGGAAAAAAATATCAAAAAGGGTCAACTCTTGTTCTCTTACTTTACATCTGCATCGATTAATAATAAATCCATGTTTTAAAATAAATATAAAATAAACTAAGTATCCTAAAAACAACTGACGTTATTTCTATTAGATTCTTTTTAGATTATCATGGCAGAAGGAGCAGAATATTGCCTTTTAACTTCCACATATTAACATATATTTATATATTTACATTGATACTAGTCGTTGCAATACTACTAATGATGCAGAATTTGATTAATTTTTATAGATTTTGCATTGTTTGAGGTAAAATTTACAATTTGTTTATGGTGCAATTTGATGATATTTATGGTGCAATTTCATTTTTTTATGCAGCAAATATGGTATTATTATGGAACAAATGTTCATTATTTATGGATGTTTTTATTATTTTTTATGGAGCAATCTTGTTTGTTTTTGGTGTTTTATTTAATTTTTTATTGATACAATGTTTCATTTTTAACTAGAAAATTTTTTGGTTTACCGCTACATTTTTATTTTTTTATGGAACATTTCTATTTATTTATGGAGAAAGCTATGCATTTTATCGGTACATTGCTTAATTATTTATGGTGCATTTTTATTTTCCTATGGTGCATTTTATAATTATTATGGCCGCAATAACCTTTTACCGAAACAGCAGACCCGCCTCTTTTAGGGGAAAAAGCGCCGACTGGAAGAAGCGGAGTGCGAGGAAATGGAACTACTGTGCCGTTCCCATGAAACACGGAAGTTCTACGAGAAGCTCAACGCACCCCACAACGGCTTCGTGCCACGAGCCAAAATATGCAGGGATAAGCACGGAGACCTCTTGACAGGCGGACGTGAGGTGTTTGAAAGGTGGAAGCAACACTTCGATCAGCACCTGAATAGCGTGGAGAACGTAGGCACGGGAGACCATGACAACGGAGAGACCGACTACGCCAATGCAGCAGAGGACGGAAATGAGCCAACTCCCACGTTATGGGAAGGTAAGGATGACATTCACCAGCTCACTACCAACAAAGTAGCTGGTAAGGATGGTATCGCAGCTGAACTCATCAGGATGGGCTCAGAAAAGTTGGCTACCTGCATGCATCGTTTGATAGTCAAATCTATAGATAGGGTAATCTGCCCCATTTACAAGAAAGGTGACCATTTTTAATGTGAGAGCTTTAGAGCGATCCCCATTCTGAAAGCTTCATGCAAAGTGCTATCCCAGATCAACGAACGTCAACGGACCAGATCTTCACCGTCCTCCAGGAACGCATCACTCGTTCATCCACTTCAAAGCGGAATACGACAGTATCGACCGCACAGAGCTATGGAAAATCATGGACGAAATCGACTTTCATGGAAAGCTGTAGAAACTGATCAAAGTAACAATGGACGGTGTGCCAAACTGTGTAAGGGTATCAGGTGAACTATCCAGTTCGTTTGAATCTCGTCGGGGCACTAAGGGGATTCAGATCCAAAAATCGAAAATTGACTTTATTCAATTTGATATTTAGCTTCGGTAGTTGAAAGTAGACCACTTGGACCAGTAAACTCTAGAATAATAGTTTGCTAATCCCTATACTTATCGAGATATTGGCAGCAGAATGAGACTATTGCCTTTTTTTTGGTAAAATGAATGAAATGTTCAACTTCTCATATCTTTGGCTTAAATGAAAAATGATATAATTTCAAACTCGTTTCCAAGAGCTTGCTTATAAACCTTTCGAATGACATATCAGACTAAGAAATAATGATTCGTAAACTATTAAATGATACCACATGAAAGAAATCAAATTTTCACCATACATACCGTTTCATACAAAAAAAAGTTTCGCAGAGTTTCGCTTCGGGACTACTTCTATGTCCTTGTTTAGGATCCCTGGGAGACATTGAAATCAAAGTTGGCTGCAACTAGCTGCTATTCTGCAATTCCAATCAAGTTGTTGGTGATGATTGAGATATTGCTATATAAAATCACACGACTGGCCATTAAATACCTCTGAGGACACATCTGATCGTCATGGCCACTTTTCTCAGTAGATCAATCATAGTGCAGTCTAAATCTGGTACTGGATCTCTTAACGAAGCGTGTGTTCACAAATTGAAATCAATTTTGTAAATAGGAACAGAAATCCTTAAACGCCTAAAAGTATGCAATGCCCTTGTAATTTCATGATGTTTGAAACTGTCGTGTTGAAACAACCTGTTCAACATGTTTTTCATATTTTTAGGCATAAACCCTACGAATAAGATCAAGACATTATAAAATTAACGCGAAAATATTTTTGGCCACCTGTTTGTATGGAGCCGCCCCATAGTGCGGGGACTGCGACAAGACGATGGATTCTCATGCCTACTCTTCATCATCGCTTTGGAAGGTGTAATGCAACGAGCCGTGCTCAACAGCCGGGGTACGATTTAAAAAAAAACAGTTCAATTGGAGTGCTTTGCGGACGACATTATCGCCAGAACACTTGGAACGGCGGCAGAACTCTACCTACACCCGCCTGAAACGTTAAGCAGTTAAGGTCGGACTGTTAGTGAATGCGTCCAAAACAAAGTACATGTTGGCAGGCAGAACCGAACACGACCGGATCCGTCTAGCTAGAGGTAGTAATATGACGATAGACGGGGAAACCTTCGAGGTGGGGAAGGAATAAGTCTACCTCGGATCCTTACTGACGTCTGACAACAATGCTAGCAGTGAAATACAAAGATGCATCATCAGTAGAAGTCGTGCCTACTACGGGCTCCAGAAGAAGCTGCGGTCTAAAAAGATTCACCCACATACCAAGTACACCATATACAAAACGCTAATAAGACCGGTGGTCCTCTATGGACACAAGACATGTATCATGCTCGAGAAGGACCTGCAAGCACTCGGAGTTTTTGAGCGACGTGTTCTAAGGACTATCTTCGGCGTTGTGCAGAAGAACGGTGTGGAGCGGAGAAGGATGACCCACGAGCTCGTTGCCCTTTACAGCGGACCCAGTATCCAGAAGATGGCCTAGGCCGAAAGGATACTGTGGGCAGGGCATGTTGGTGTTTGCTACTGATCTGTACAAGAAGGCGTGGAACGTAGACGATGGACGGTTCAGGTGGACCGTAACCTGCCGAGCACTAGGCGCGATCGAGAATGAAGACTGGAGAGCGGCAACCACAAACCACAAGTTTTGCGGCGTACTATTGTTAATTACGTCATGTCTTAAATGTGATGTTGAGCAAATGAATGTGTGTACTAATATGCTTACTCGTCACAACACTAAATCAAGCTAATCAGCCAATATAAAAAAAAAAACAAGTTTTTCGTCATTTACCGATTTTTATTGCATTTTGAGTTTATTTTACAGAATATTGCAAATACGTGTCTTTCGCTCTTGTATAGACTAGATATCCTATTTGTTAGATATCTCACCTGCATTATTCAAACGTCCAACAAAAGTATGAACCGCACATTCAAGCAAAAGTACCGTCATGCCAAAAACACCACTTCCGAGAAGTAACCACCAAATTGAAATCAAATCATCAAACTCAAGAGTATCGCATTCCCTCTGCGGTATCCTACCGTAACCATGCTCAAAATGAGACTCCCAATAGTTCCACATCCCGGACTGGAAAACCCAGTCACTTACAAGTTTGTATTTTTGAAACATCGGACTACGTGGTGTAAATACCGTCGCCGAGAGATACCAATGGATACGTTCCTGCATCAAATAAAACTTCCGCATTGCACTGGCTGGATCCCAGTTCCACGGCATCGCAGCTATCACCTGTGCAACATCACAGCCCATGATGTAGGTGGAGTTGGTTTCCATTGGAAATACGGTGTATTCATTTTTGGTTCCCAACACCAAACGATCCTCGGCGAAGTAGAGTCGCACGCTTTTGCGTAACTCGGGATTGCCGTCCATCACGTAGATTGAGAGCGCAGTTTCGTTGAACTCCTGCATCGACCGTATGTGGGGTTTATGTTTGACGCCCAGCATGAATGAAAGCAATTTCACCAAATAGACTTCGCAAAGGATGAATTCTATCCACACGGTAGATGAGAGCATCGAACGAATTACAGTTTTGGATGTTCTGCCATTTGGAGGGGAAAAGTTCAGCCGAAATCGTTTTAGTGTGTAGAACAAAAACGCAATGAAAGCGGTCGCAATCCAGAGGTTTGTTTGGAACGGCATGTGTAGATATAAAATGTAAGGCTGTGCTGGTTTCTCCGGGATGAGCAGACAAAGCCCATCGAACAAGTGGTCCGGTATGATGTCAAGACGGGATGTGTCTTGCACAACAATATGCTTTACAATTAAATCAATATTGTTCTGGATATACCATAGAATCGACACTTTTTGTAATGGCGCTGGGACCCACTGCAGTGAAGCATTCACATGTTGAGCAAAATACATCAGGAGCGCTTGGAAAGGCGCATCTAGAATGCTCACCTTGTTTGCCCACTCACTTCGGAACGGATATCCTTGGACGTTCCTTACTATGTCAAGCGTCAGTAATTCCGCAAGGCTTCTTTGTCCTGTATCCTCGAATTGATCAGTTAGTATATTGAACTGATGAATGTGTATTTCGTTTTGCATCACAACGAGCAATACAGATTTTACTAGCCTAAACCGTTTCAACAAGAACTGATATGCCTTCAAGCTTTGGGGATCTTCAAACCCGAAAAAGATAAACGGATAGAAGCGCGTCGCGCTTTTCTCACTAATCATTTCTGCCAACAAGTTGACTGTGTTTGAAAGATCATCCTCAGTCAAAGGAATCAACAAAAGTGTACATGACCTAAACTCTGGTCCTCAGGAAGGCAGGGTAACCATTCTCTGGGGACAGGCCAATGCGATAAGAATAGTGTCCATAATGTCCAACCAACGGGAATCCAAATAGAGAGGCCGGGGTATGCACAATTCAGTTACAGTGTCTAGCTGAAGGTCGATGCAACTATAAGCTTGAACAAATGACACGAGCAACGATAGATGCATCACTTTTACTGGATTCGATGCAACTGGGTAATTACCATAGTACGCATCCAGCATTTATTGGAAAAAAATATGTGCTTGAAAATGCAAGCATTAGTCTTCAAGTTTGAAAAATTAATCGAGCAATAAAGGGTGTAATTATTTTCAATTAGCAGTAAGGTGCGACTTTATTTTCAAAAGTTGCAGAAAATTGAAATTCGTGTGCTCTTTTAAATTTAAATCATATAAATAGAGAGGTTTGTGTCAAAATTATGAGGTATTTCTTTCGGGGATACAACTGAGGTTATGTACTGTTATGGTTTGGCATCACAGTCTAAAGGGTAATGGAAAACGTTTTTTTTATTATTCCCTACGTTTTGGTCAAACACAGTTTTGCCAAGGTAATAGAATTAGCAAACGTTGAAATACACAAAAATGAAATTTCCTCATTTTTTCCTGTACACAAATTAAATATTGCATAATAAGAGAGAATTTTGTGCATAAATTAAGCCAGGCAGGGCTTGAATGAGGAAACTTACTTGGCGAGACTCAGGAAGCTCCCTGAGAGTCAAGGGAATTGCAAGAAGCATTGGGGGCGGTTTCACGAGCCTGTTGAGGGCGTTCCGACGAGTTTCGTTGGAGTCTCAATGGCCTCTCAATACGGCGTTTCAATAGTATTACGAGGGTTTCAGTGATGATTCAAAAGGTTACAAGGGAAATTCAAGGGAGGTCCTCAGAGCCTTCCTTTTGCATTACGTTGGCAGGAGCTTGCATATGTAGTGTACGGTTTAGGTAAAAAAATACCCTAATGCCAAAGGAGAGTTATAGAGCATTACAAGGGATTTCAGGGACGTTTCAACGCATTTCAGAGATTCTCATGGGATTTCAAGGCATTCGGAAAGGATTCAGGGGTGTTCAATACCATTCCAGGAGCGCTTCAAGGAGTTTTTGGGGGTTGCTGAAGCCTTTTAAAAAAGTTCCAATGGATTTTAGTGTCTGTTCAAGTTGATGACGGGGATTTCAAGGGCATTCTAATGGGATTATGAAGGCTTCAGATATGTTTAGATGCTTTTCAGGGACACTTCAAGCCCTTGAGCCCCCTAAACCATCCCTGACACCATTAGGCCCCCCATATAAACCCCACTGAACCTTTTGAATTATCCGTAAAAATCCCTATAATGGCTCTAAGACCCTCTGAAGCGCCTCAGATACCCCTGACGATCCGATACCCCTGGGATACTCATGCAACTCCCTGAGATCGACCGAAAACCCACCGAGGCACCCTGAAACGAACTTGAGACCTACAGATAAAAAAAGGCAATTACACCGTCTTCAACCTTGCGGCCTCTACAGACTGAACATTACAAACATCCGCCAACGGACAACACATATTACACCCAGTGCAGTGGCCCAATGGAGAATTTTCCGTTTGACGAAAAGTTTTCCCCGACTGAAGCAGGAATCGAATCCACACTCCGAGGCTTACGAGATACCCTAACAACTGACGCCTCTAACCGTTCGACCACGAAGCCCACAAATACCCCCTGAAACGCTCATGGAACTCGTTTGAAACTCTTGGGACCCCGTGAAAAGCCACTAAACTTCCCTGAAACAACGCCGAGACTTTCAGGTCCAGGTTTTCCCTGAGACCCCATGGAGCGCCTTTCCCTAGAACTCCCTGACTGCCTTCGTGACCTCCTGAAACCCCAGAGACCCCCTGAAGTCCCCCGGAAACCGCTTGAGATCGCCTAAAAAGCTCCTAAAGTCGCTTGGAACATTCCTAAGGCATTGCGAAACACCTTCTAGATCCCCTGGAAGCACCCTTATAACCCCTGGCGCCTCCTGAGACTCCCTAAAATGCTCCTGAGAGCTCCCAGTACCACGGAACACCTCTGACAACTCTTGGTTCTACCTGAAAACTCCTGAAATGCCCCAGAGACTCCCCTGAACACGTTTGATACCCCGTGACCCAACCCCCTCTCCCGTGAAACCCTCTGATGCCCCTCGAGATGACCCTGAGATCCTCTTAAACGCCCCTGAGAAACCCCCTGGAACCTCCTCGGAATACCCCATTGCCACCGTTGCCATAGTTATCGTCATTAGTACATTTTCTTATGCACAATATTGGTTCTGAAGAACTGTGGTGGTAAAATGTCGCTCTGTGCGAAGCTAAAGTTCTCACTTGATTAATTTGATTAGAGGTTTCAACTACATGATTGTTGATTGTTCTCGGAAATTTTGGCTTGCAGTCTAACAAATCGCGTTGATTAATTACTGATCATTTTTTTTGTTACTATTGTTTAATATTCATTTGTACCAATTTTAATGAAACCTTTAGGCCCTAAAGAGGATCCAATAGCTGAACCGAAACGTCGGCGATTATCAGTAAAATAAAGGTGACGATCAGTAATTATTCTACGCAATTTGTTGTTTCATGTCCCGGAAGAGGCAGTTGTACTGTTGCCGCTTCCGCTTGTAAAGATCCACGTTCTATTGCATCCCATGATTTTTTCAAATATATTTTATTTTTTTTTTAGTTTTCTAAGGGGATTTGTTGGTCTGCTATAGATTAACCTTCATTCATGGATGTCAAAGGGACCATTGACCTTTTCGGGCATAGAGTATCTTCGTGCCTGCCACACGATATACACCTGCAAAATGGGTATTGGCAGAGGAAGCTCTCAGTTAATTACTGTGGAAGTGCTAATTGAGAAATAGGCTTTGTCCTAGTTAAGATATTACGCCACCAAAGAAGATGAAGGATATCGCTATGGAAATGCTAGCCTTTAAAAAATGTGTGCCACTAAAGCATGTCCGCATTGAGATGAAGTATTCAAGTATTATTCACAATCGTGTCAGTATTCTAAATTCAAGCAAGCAAGAGCAGTACCCAATTGTAGCCACTGCACGCCTAACAAGTAGACAACCGGCCGACTTCCAACTTTGCATTATTATATATTGGAAGAAATAAAGAGGATTTATGTGTATATGAAATTTAATCATAAATCCTTGTTTGTTCTCGGTTGAACTTTCTCCGTTCTGTTGTTGGTGCGGCTCTGCTTTATAGCATCAAGCGAAAACAGGGATAGGCCTTCTTCAGAAGCAACAGCCCATCATCATCCTCCAACCCAGCAGAGCAGTGCAGTGTATCTCTGTTGCCTCCGTTGTTGCTGTAGGCCAGAAGGCGACGACGACGACCGCCTCTCGCGTCTTGGCCGACAACGAAGGAAGACACCCCGCCAAACAGAAGCAATTTTCCACCCAAAGCAATCATATTTGCCCGAGATACGGTAGATTGCGTTGGGGAATGGAAAAACGGGAGGAAAAATAAGAAGAAATAAATCCACGCCACAATAAAGAGGGATATTTATTATAACGGAAAATGTGTAGATATTCTTCTAAATATATTTGTTCTTACTATAACTGTGGTAGGTTGGCCGGACGAAGCGGGGGGAAGAATTGTCATCGGCGCAAATTTTGTTCGCGAAACAACGGACAAAACTGAAACTGAGACTGCTGCACGGTATGGCTGAGAGATGGCGAAAGCTTTTAAGATGATTTAGAGAAAGCAATTTCGCAGCAATAAGGAATTATGGGAGCTTCGAAGGGAATTGAAAATAAGATGACAATCGATTTGATTGCTTTTGTAGTTGAATATCCTGTTTGAGGAAAAAATAGATGAAACAATATTCTTCATTGGGCCTGTGTATAAGATCATTTACAACCAATAATAAACAGGCTTTGTTGCGAAGAAAACAATCGCTCCTATGTGACCGATAATTTTCCAAAAATAATAAACCACATATTCTAGCAAAAGAATCATCACAGCCACACTGCTCCAACCGAAAATTATCCACCACATTGAAATCAAATCATCGAATGCCAGAGTGTCAGGGCTGGGCTGCAAAAGTCGACCTCTACCAAATTCCACTTTCGACACCCAATAGTTCCACAAGCCGGCTTCGAACGTCCAATCACTAACTAGTTTATACCGTTGATAGTATGGATTCAGCGATGTAAAGGTAGTCGTTGATAAAAACCAACGCATGCGATCGTTCAGAATGTAGAATTTTCTCACCCCATCCACGGGGTCCCAGTTCCAGGGCATTGAAGCCACTATTTTTGCCATCTCGCAGGGTAGTAGATGCGACGAATTCCTTTCGAATGGGAAACTGTTCATCTCGGTCTTTGAACCGAACACAAGACGTTCCATTGGAAAGTACTGCTGAGCTATGTATCGAAGCAACTTGTGGTTCAGGATGTAGACCGGAATCGTAGACTGGTTGAACTCCTTCATAGAGCGGATGTGTGGTTCATGTTTCACATTGAACATGAATGCAAGCAGTTTGGTGAGGTACGCTTCGCAAAGAATCAACTGTAAGAAGGATGCTGATAAACGGACCAGACGAAGAAGAATGTTGATCCGTTTGCCAGGAATGCTGTATTTGAACGCTTTGAACCGCTTTAAGGTGTGGCTCAACAACAAGTGGGCAGTTACGGCAACGAATATTGCTTTCCACAGATTGTCTTGAAACGGCTGGTCCAGATAGAAAACGTAAGGCTTTATGGTTTGTTCGGGTATAAGCAGGCAAAGACCGCTGAACGAATGATCCGGTATAATATCTACATCTAAAGCAATTTTCCAGGTCGGTCGTTTAACAATCACATCAATCTGATTCTCTATGAACCATTGGAGAGATTCGGTGCGTATAGATAGCTGCTTGGACTCCAAAGTAGCATTTACGTAGCCCGCGAAAGTACGAGCAAGATTGTAATACGGAACGAAAACTATTTTACTACCATTTACTTTCGCATAGCGGAACGTAAATCCTTGGACGTTTCTCACGACATCTTCGATCAAGGGCTGTATAATGTTCCTTTCTGGTATCGCTGCGAATTTGTTCGTCATGAAATTGAACTGATGGACGCTTTCATTACCCGGCAAAAGATCAATCAGAACCGTTTTCAAAAGTTTGTACTTCATCACTATCAATCGGTAGGTAGCTGCACTTAATTCCAGCTGGTTGTCAAACCCAAAGAAAACGAATGGTGAAAATCTAACGATCCCTTTCACTTGCATCATTTGGTGCACAACTTCCATTATAATTTCCTCATTTGATCCTATCAACGGTACCAGCGTAAGTCGGCAAATTCTGGTGTTAGTTTCGCTGAACTCTGATGTGACAATTTGCTGGGGGCAACTCATTTCGGTGAGAATATGGTCTAAAACGTCCACCCAAGGGGGTCCTAAGAAGGGTGAGTCAACAATGCATAACTCTGTCGAAGAGTTAATGTGTGAATTGGTACAACCGAAGCTTTGTATAAGCGGCAGAAGTACCGACCAGTTCATTTTTATGAGCTAACATGACTGAACTGCTACGTAAGTGCTCGTTATGAACGGGTATCCGTGAGAAAACGCATAAAGAGTACATATGGTGCAATCGATAAATGCAACATTTATTATAGACTATATCTGTGGAACGGCTAATTCTATGCCTAAACGTATTCAGAACCCTATTTAGTCATCAATTCAAATTACTAAACTAACTTGTTGCACGATTTGGAAAATTCCAACCGACCCAGAAGCTTCGGCAACTGGATTGCCAAAGAATGTTTCAGAAACATCTGATAATTTGAAAGTGAAAAGGCTGTCGTAGTTCCTGGTAGATTTGGTGTAATGCTGGAACTTTTTATGGATGGAATAGATCCTTTTGAAGTTCGTCTCTTCTGGAGAGAATGCGTTATTCAGTTCAACCTTGCCCCGTTTAGAGTAAAATCGGTTTCGACTAGTAATCCTACATTATAGAGATCTGAACTGTCAAAATGCGAGCCAAACAAACATGTTTATCGTTTATAGGAATGCGTTGTTTGCACGGTATTGTAATCAGTACTAAACAAAATATAATTATTTATTTTTAATATCGAAAAATTGATGGCATATGAAAATGTAGTAAACAAGACGATATCTAATTTTTTATGTGTTCAAGAACTCATGCTCATGAAGAAACTTTTGTAGCTGCTCTTCTCGAAAAACTTTCATTGCTGCTGCTTGATTCACTTCTGGCGATATGATTAGAGCTACTCTTTGCAATGCATTTCAGATTTCATCAATTGCACTGATGTTTATTCATTTTTTTTGGAAAAAAAAAATGTTCGATCATAAATAGCAAACATAAACAAAACAACTTGCACTATAGCAAAGTCACGCACAAAGTTTGAACATCTAGCTTTGTGGCAAGTGTTGGAAGCTTTTGTAAACAAAACAAACAGCGTTGCCGAATCGACATATGTTATTTCCGCTCATCTCTATATAGAGGATTTCTAGTTTCGACAACAGAAATGTTATCAACATCTATTGCCAGGCATGGAAATAATCGTTCACAATTCATTCATTTCGAGCTCTCTCGCAAACATTCTCGCGGAGCGAAACACAATCCCAGCAAACCTGTACATAGTGTGTTACGCACTCAGGCGAATGAAGGGGATAAAGCAAATACACGAAAATTATGGCAGCGTTCATCGTTGTTCACGTTCACCCGTTGAATCATTCGGTACGGGACTGCAATCGCAAGGCGAATGTCTCGAAAGGATCACACGTGAATGCATTCCTTCAATCGCGGCGATTCTTTCGTTTCGTTCGTCGTATTGATCGTAGTATTGATCAATTGCGTGTTTTAACTTCAGTTTCGAGGCTAATTAGGAAATCATCTAGTATCGATGGTAAATATGAAAGGATCTATAGATTTGCATGTAATATGAAATCAGGCAATTTTACTAGTGCATGGGGACAACATCGCCAAACGTACATTAATATTTATTTGGGCTTGTAGGAAAGGTGGGCTAATTATCTGATTCATTTATATTACGTTCGCCTGTCTTATTACAGTTAAATTGTAATTTGGAACATGTGTAAAATTTTGAGTCTGATTTAGGCAACCAATATTATAATATAACCGGAAAATAAATTATGAAGCTTACATACTTTACAAAGGAAAGGAATATCAACCGCTATGTTACCGTGTTTGAATAGATCATGAGAATTATTATTCTGGTTTATTTTTGTTTCTAATGTTAACCCTTCAGCGCGCGCGCTGTTGTAAAAAGTACAACACTACCAAAAAATCTCGCTTTTCGTATACAGCGCGAGCGCGGTGCAGTTTTGGTTGCTTGATGGCGCGCGTCCTGGAAGGTTAATCAAGGATTTCACTAATTGATCAATTTTGACAGTTAAATTTTGGCCAAGGTGTACAGGGCAAACAAAAATATTTGTCACTCTCAAAAAAACAAATAGGGGCAAACTAAATCAAACAATAAGCCGAAATATATTTGTCAAAAGTGGTCAAATATTTGTCGTTCAGGCAAATCAGGCTCAAATCTGTGAGTTTGATCCTCATCAAGGGCCCGGCGGCGCGATTGACATGCATGCATTCAAGTACGGTAGAAATATTTCCTGATAGAAAGCTATCATCATGATACATGGTACAATAGTAGGTATATTTAACCGAATCAACCGTTTTCGCACCGCACCATCTGCCAATGTCACTGCCAAGGTCAATGCATTTTCTCCCTTTACCCTCACATGACCAAGGAAATATAACACGAATAGACATGCTTTACCTCCCCATCTAGCAATAAATTAAGAAAACGCACCAAACCCGCAGAATAATATTGTCATAACAATCACGCGAATGCAATCTTTCATTCGCACTGAATCTAAAATTTGATTCGTGTGTGAACGTTCGCGTAAAGATTCATTGAATCACGGCCCACCCGAAGAACCACGATCGGCATGATTGAATTTCTTTGGTGCCATTCTCTTTATGCAATTTTTCTTTCTGCAGTTCATTTGTATTGAGACTCGGTGGAGTTCATTGCAGCGGTTTGATCCAACCGTGAGCGAACGATACAAAGCAATCAAAACAAAGAACGCAATTGGCAAGATGAATCTGAGTGAATGAATTTTCCCGTGCCTGTCTATTGCCAGTGTTGATGAACACAGGGCAATTAACGACGGATGTCTAGTGTTTTATTTCTCCTCTAAGCAATGAGGGGATAATCTGCTCAGCTGACACCTGAACGGCCCGGTGGTGGGTTTTGGGGACTGTCTCCTACAGACAAAGTAGAAAACAGGACCAAACGACCTACCAAGCATATTTTCATTGTCGCCAAACCCTACATTTCTTGTATACCTTGGGTATCTTATCAACCGCGGCAACTAAATCGCTATAAGGGCTAATTTCGATCGTAGGGCATCGATATGATCTACGCAGCTGACTCCAAACACTCGGATCACTTCTGGTATAGCGTCTGAACGTTCTCCGAGTCCACGTCCAAGTTCCTCTATTGCTCTAAGATGAAGGCCTCCTAGAACGTCTCCGTCAAAGCCACGTGCTCAGCCTCTATCTTAGACAGCGTGACGAAGTCTAGTTGGCTATTGGCCCAAGAAACTGTTAGATTTTCTTGTCGACCTGTTGCCGGCCCAGTCGGAGTCCGAGAAAGCAACCAAACCGTGTTGCTGCCCGTTTCCGAACCTAAGTCGCCAAACCTACGTTGCCTTAAGGGAAAGGTATTTGGAGAACATAAGTCCAATTTTCTCGAGCACAAATCTAGAGAACCTTCAACCGTATCTGGCTGAAAATGTAACTTGATGCTTGCTTTCGCACAGTAAATATTGAGTTACAGTTTTCGCCAGATACGTTTGAAGGTTCTCTAGGTTTGCGATCGAGAAAAAATCTCTGACTGGATTAAAAGGAGAATTGCTAAAAAAGTCTGTGAAGGATTTTCTAAGACATACATGGACAGAAATGCATTCTGAAGGGATACTTGAAAAAAATCAGCGAGGTTTTTTATCTATAAAAAATCGGAAAAAGTAAATCCTTACAGCATCCCAAGTGATTTTCTGTCGATGTCCCTGGAGGTAGACATGGAGAATACTGAAGAAGTACATGGGAAGGAATACATTGTTATTCTCGGAGGAATCTTTATTGCAAGGAATTTAAGCGATTGCGCGCTGACTATATGGAATCAACCCATTAACTACCATCCTTAACTCCAGCAGCTTAAGGACAGACTTGTTAGAATCCTAATATGGCCGCCACAATGGCAGACTTTGGCACCTACTCACGATTTTGAGGGCACAAATCTCTTCGTAAACAAAACCAGCGCACCTGAGCTTTTTATTTTAAGCTTATCACAAGTGAGCAAGAAAAGAATAATAAAATACATTGTTGTTTGAAGCTTGCTTCTTGAGATTTGTGTGTCTGAAGTTTTGATGTACTGTTGAACCGGGATTTCAAGGCGTTTGTCCTTAAGCGGAACACTTTTTTTTTAATTTTTTATTTGATTCGGTAAATTCAATATACCGTCAAGGCACCATTCACCGTGTGCCTTCGAATATTTTTTCATTATTTCCATATTACGATTGAATAATATGACAATTTCCCTTCAATTTCACCAATACAACACTAATGTATTGTTACCATGTCAAAACGCTCATTAAAAACATTTAAAAGTATCGTTTTGACACTAAAGTGTGTTTACATAATGTGGGTTTCTGCTCGTTCACTGCATTCATAGTGAAAAAACGAAAACTGTGCTAAGGTGATTTAAGCGATAAACTAAATGTAGTAACGTTTTTAGTCCACCAAGAAGCAATTAAATTCATTTATCAGGTATTTTACATGTATTTTGCATTACCGAAGTAAGTTTAACAAGAAAGTACGATTACTCGTACTTTTTAATTGAAACAAAAAGTCACGGTAAATGGGTACCCTAAAAATCAATGGTCTCCATTCACCGTGCCCCATATTGTCCCATATATCTAGAGCAAATTGAAAATTAAATCATTCGTTTTTCTAATAAAATCTTGCAAGTTATTACTTGAAATGAATTTAAACGAAGAAAGTTCCCTTGGTTGGGTTGTTTTAATCATGTTTAAACAAAATAGAACAAAATTTCTCATACACGGTGAATGGGTCCCTACTACCATGGTGAATGGTGACCTACCGCGGAATCAGGCGACCTTACTACCCTCTACTAATTGTACTATATCACCAAATTTTGTGAAAAATTTTCTACTTTTGTGGATATTGCTTTAATTTTAACCTATAATGAAGGCAATTAAAAGCGGCACCAAAAATGTTTATAAGACTGGTGTCAAATGACAGCCCTTATTTGCCTCGAATCCTCTTAGATCCACGGTGAATGGTGCCTTGACGGTAACGCGTTCCAAAATGGGCGTCTCTCCAGGTATCAGTTGGTTGCCTCCTGTGGTCCAATTGGGAAATTCGTTCCATAAACGCCTTATGCCTATGTCACATTGACACGGTCGTCTATCCGTACATTGTTGATGACGTAATGTTTTGGGTACAGTTTGATCATCACCAAGTAGTGGTCAACGTCGAAGACAGTGCCACGGTACGTCCTGACGTAGATAATGTTGGAAAACTACTGTTCATCAATCAGATTGTGGTCGATTTGCGATTTTGTCTATTGTGGTGATCACCACAAGATACAGGAAGCTGTGTTGGATAAAGTATTAATTGATATGCTTCTGAAGAGGTGCCAAAATCAATGAATCGTAGCCCGTTTACGTTCGCCCTTCGGTGGGCCCTATATTTTCCAATCGACTCTCTGATTTTTTCCTCCTGGCCTACCTGAGCGTTCGAGTGTCGTGTCTTGACATCATGACATACCTAGACAGCGGTCGTACTTCGCGTCCAGTTGCGAATATAATGCGTCTCTGACATCATCAGTACTTTCCGAGCGTAGGCTGTTCAAGTTGATTATTCAGAAGTTCAATTTGCTTCGATAAAATTAAAAATAAGGTGTGCGGTTGAATGAATTTTTAATTTAGGAGCGTATCTCCAATCAAAATTCAAAGAGTAGACTTGCAACAACATCGATTTAAATGCACAACAGAACGGGTGTATGCTCCGTCCCTCAAACCCTCGAACGCTTCAAACCACATCCTTAATAAATTGATTTTTACTGCCTATTACTTGCCCTCCATTTCCAACACGTTGAACAGCAGGCTACATCAAACCAACTACCGTCCGTCCTTCCAGTAGAACGTTCAGCCCATTTTCCCACAAAACCACTAATCAATTCCCCATCAAAAGCAAATTATCGAATTTCGAACTCACTCAGCTGGTTGACCGCCTCTCCGGCCAAACCGTTTTCATCTCCGCTGCTAATTTAAAGTTCATTACCAAAGGCCACACCACTCTTCCCATATCCCGCGCCAGTCGGTGGTGTCCTGTTGCACAAATCCTCTTTCGAGTTCGTTTTGCGGTTGTCTCGGTCAGCCCAGGCAGGAGCCCGGTTGTGTAAATACCGAACGGGCTGCAACTTCCTCCTGGTGGTGGTTGCCACCACTGCCACCGTCCACCCCGACTTTGGCAAACAAAACTCTCACTCATTTACGTTCAGGATTCGCCAGCCATTAGCCCCCACCAATTACCCACACCACCACCGGGTAGATGGAGAGTTTTGCTCCAGAATGGCAGGAGGATGGGCGGGAGCCGCCTTGGGGTAGGTCAGAAGTCATCATCGTCACCATCATCAACACCATTGCTGGCCGGCTGGTACCTACCAACAACTTTTGCTAGAAGTGAAAGTGAAACGATGAGAAAATCTTCTTTCTGTTGCGCCAGTAGCAGGATTCAAGGTCCTGCGCTGGGCTGTAATTATACACCCTCTTTGGATGGAAAGTTTTCTTTCATCGGGGGAAATAGAAATGGTGCATTGAAATGATACCAAGATGATACCTTATATTTCGGACTAACAACCAACGCTACGTTAAAGTACTTACAATTATTTAAGGTCATCTTTTTCAAAGCTTGGCATAGCTTGGGCTTTTTGCTGAGGGGTTCACTAGAAGGTTCCAGCTTCCAGTGTACGTCCAAAATATTGATCTGTAGCCAACACAATTTAATTTTTTCATTTATTTAATATTACATAAAATTCAAGATAAAACTGAATTAACAATATTTCTCCATATTACACGTTTGGCTGTCAATCTCCAACCACGGTCACGCCCAATGCTTGCCAAGTCACACTCCACCTGGTCCGCCCATCGTAATCTCTACCTTCTTGTACCAGCCGGATCAGTCACGAACACCAACTTTGCAGGGTTATTGTCCGGCTTTCTAGCAACATGTCCTGCCCTTCGTATCCTTCCGGCTTTGGCCACCTTCTGGATACTAGGTTCGCTGTAGAGTGCAGCAAGCTCCATTCTTCTGCACACTGACAAAGATCGTCCTTAGCACGCGTCGCTCGAAAACTGCGAGTGCTTGCAAATTCTCCTCCTCATGTCCGAAAAGGATCACCGGTCTTTGTACATGGCGCACTTGGTGCGTGGGTGAATCTTTTCAGACTGCAGCTTCTTCTGCAGCTCGTACGACTTACACTGATGATGCGCCTTCGAATTCATGGCTAGCATTGTCAGCCGTCAGAAAGGATCCGAGGTAGACGAGTTCCTCCACCACCTCGAAAGTATCCCCGTCTATCGTAACATTACTACCCAGACGGATCCGGTTGTGTTCGGTTCCGCCTACCAGCATGTACTTTGTTTTTGAGACATCACCAGTCCGACCTTTACTGCTTCGCGTTTCAGGCGGGTGAACAGTTCTGCCACCGTTCCAAATGTTCTGGCGATAATGTTAATGTCGTCCGCATAGCACACAAATTGACCGGATTTTGTGAAAATCGTTTCCCGGCTGTTGAGCCAGATCCGTCGCATCACACCTTTCAGAGCGATGTTGAAGAGTAAGCGAGAGTCCGTCATCTTTTCGCAGTACCCGGCGAGATTCTAATGAACTGGATAGTTCACCCGAAACACTTACGCAGCTTCGCACACCTTCCATCGTTGCTTTAATCAGTCTAGTCAGCTTGCCAGGAAAGCCGTTTTCGTCCATGATTTTCAATAGCTCTGCACGGTCGATACTGTCGTATGCCGCTTTTAATTCGATGAACAGGTGATGTGTCGAGACCTGCTGTTCACGATATTTCTGGAGGATTTGCTGTATGATAAAGATCTGATTCGTTGTCGACCGGCCGCCGATGAAGCCGGCTTGAAAATTTCCCACGAACTCATTCGTTTTAGGTGACACACGACGGAAGATGATCTGGGATATCACTTTGTAGGCAGGATTTAAAATAGTGTTCGTTCTGAAGTTCTCACATTCCAAATGGTCGCCTTCCTTGTGATTGGGGCAGATTACACTAGTTTACAAAATAAAACGAAAGTCGTGAACTTCTGTCAACGACCAAAGTTTTTAAAGCATAATTTAACGCTGATTTCGAAACCGCGCTTCAAAAAATTTAAAGTAGAACAGTTTTTAAGTTTTAGCTCAATATCGAGTTTTACAACTTTTTAAAATATGGAATTTACTAAAACTCAAATATGTTGCGTTTTGTTCAACCAATTTTAAATCTTTTTCCATAAATTAAAAGCTGAATATAATACCATTCGATCATCGGAATGCAGGTTTTGTGTCAGATTGATAAAATTCAAGATATTGGCGAGTTTTGGGGACAATCTCCTTAAATTTTAGCAAATTTTCCAAAAATGTATGATGAAATGTATTTTTTTTTTCAATAAGGAAAAAACAATTTAAAACTTCTTTCTCAACGTTTATTTGACATATCATATGTAGGCGAGTTACAGTAAAAAATTCAGCTCAATCGGAGCATTGATTGAGGGGAACGAGATGTGTGAAGTGGGCGACTTTGCTTAAAAATAGAACAAAAATCGATTTCAAATCATCAACCTTGTATGGAAAGTCGAAAAAAATTCCGCTCTACTGTATTTTTTTTTCCTTCGCGTTTTCGAACTCAGGGTATGATTTTACATCAAAACCGATCATCAGCTTACCGAGTTCAAAAATGCTGTAAACTAGTGTTACCCCTTACTTCCTCCGATAGCTGTTCGGTTTCCCAGATCCTGACTATCAACCGGTGTAGATAGGTGCCCATTTTCTCTGGACCCAGAAGAATTTTGAGTGGGTTACTTGCTATTAAATCGTAGCGCTGAGAAGCGACAGTCAGTTCTTTCTTGACAAGACTCCGACCAATGTGCTCGTAATAAAGTTACTCCCGGAACTTATTCGCCCAGCCAGCAATTTGGTTGCTATATCGAAATTGCAACTGAAATAGTCACACATATATAGCACCAAAGAAATCGTATTCGATGCACGAAACAGGCATATACATACTAAAGTGGAGGCCATATCGAAACATATATACGATTACTGCGATTCCATCCAACATAATTTACGATTTCTCGAAAAATTTCTACGATTTCGCCGATTTTATCCGTCTAAATATACGATTATGTATGATCTTATTACGATTGAGAGTACCAATATTCGACTCAAGATTTTCAAAAAAAAAAAATTGGTGTTCTATGGGAATCGAACTTAGGTCCTTTGATTGAGAACTGCGCGTCATCTCTTTTGGCTATATTGCCAAGTTGAAAATAGAGAGTTCTAAATAAATGGCATGAAACGAATAAAAATTAGCATGACACGGTGCGAGACTTGTGGTGGGAGCGTTGTTGTTGTGCATTGAGTGGTACCAAAAGTGGTGCCGTGCAAGTGGCCCGGAATTCACATCGTTGGGGTTCATTCACAAATATCATAACGCCAAAATTGGCCTATTTTGACACCCTCCCACCCCTTCGTAACACTGTTTGTATGGGACGAAAAATTATTTGTTCGGGCTGTAACACCATGAAGGACACCCACCCACCCCCTCCAGCGTTATGACATTTGTGAACAAGCCCTTGTTGGAATCTATACATCACTTATTGGAAGTCATCTGCTAGTATGAAAACCTATATACAGGGTGTTAGGTTCATGAGTGCAAACTTTTTAAAGGGTGATAGAGGACCATAAATGGTGAAAAAAATGTTCTACGCATATGGTCAAATCTCAACCGTTACGTAGTTATTGAACTCCTCATGTTTTTGACTCTTATTGCCTTAACTGGCTATAATTTTAAAATGGTCAAACTTATCGCAGTTTTTTAACGCTTATTCGAAAGATTATTGAATTTTCTATCAAATGGTATCTTTGAACCGATTGGTTTAGCTGAATAACTAAGTTTTCTAGAGCAAAATAGCTAAAAATAGTATGTTTTTATTTGTTTATGTCCATTATCTTTAAAACATGCGTAATAAATTAAAATTCTTTCTTTGGCAAAGTTGTGGCCCCTGTTTCACTCTACAATTTGTTCTTTGACGCAAAACTTCTAACTCTTATCGTTTTCTTGCAATTTTGATTTGAATGTGCGGTACAGTGCGCAAAACAGTGCTTTCCATGACGATTGCAAATTTCTGATCTGAAATGCGACGTTTAAATCGAAATTGCAAGAAAACGATAAGAGATAGAAGTTTGATGTCAAAGAACGAATTGTCGAGTAAAACAGGGGCCACAACTTAGCCAAATAAAGAATTTTAAATTATTACGCATTTTTCAAAGATAATTGGCAAAAACAAATTAAAACACACAACTTTTAAGTTATTTGCTCTAGAAAACTTAGTTATTTTACTAAACCGATCGGTTCAAAGATGCCATTTGATAGAAAATTCAATAATCTTTCGAATAAGGGTTTAAAAAGTGCGATAAGTTTGACCATTTTAAAGTTATAGCCAGTTAAGGCAATAAGAGTCAAAAACATGGGGAGTTCAATAACTACGTAACGTTTGAGATTTGACCATATGCGTAGAACAATTTTTTTCACCATTTATGTTCCTCTATCACCCTTTAAAAAGTTTGCACTCAGGAACCTAACACCCTGTATTTGGTAGAAATTATTGCTACCATGGTTGGAATGTGTCAACAGCAACAAAAATACAAATTTGTGATGAATACCTTTTTGCCTTTCTCGTTCACTAAGTGTACTAGAAAGGCTATATGTTCACTCCAAAAATGACTTTTTGATAGAAGGCCCGGAGGGTCGAGTCACATATACCAATCGACTCAGCTCGACGAATTGAGGTGATGTCTGTGTGTGTGTATGTGTGTTTGTGTGTGTGTGTGTGTGTGTGTGTGTGTGTGTGTGTGCGTGCGTGTGTGTGTGTGTCTGTATGTGTGTGGACAAAAAACTCACATGACTTTTTGGCAGTAAACCGATTTTAATGACCGACAGTTCATTCAACGCGGAATATGGTCCTATTGTTTTCTATTGAAAATGGTTCGGATCGGTCCAGCCGTTCCGGAGTTATGGCCATTTATGTGTTCCGGACCAGTACCCTTGGAAGGGGCCATACATAAAAATGTAACAAACCCATACATGCGGCACATCAAACTGTGGCATTTTTGATTACCTGATCAACAGTTAGCAAGAAAACAGTCTCTGACCATATCTGAACCGGTAGTGTTCCGGAACCGGTTTCGAATGTCCCGCTGGAAGTGACCAAATATAAAAGTGATCCAAAACTATGCATGCGACACATCAAACTGCGCCATTTTCGATAACTTGATGAACAGTTAGCAAGGAAACAGTCTCAGACCATATCTGACCCGGTTGTGTTCCGGAACCGGTTCCTGGTGTCCCGCCGGAAGTAACCAAATATAAAAAAAAATAATCCATGCATGCAACATATCAAAGCGGGGCTTTTTTGATAACCTAATGAAAGCTGTCAAGAAAATAGTCTCAGGCTATATCTGAACCGGTAGTGTTCCGAAACCGGTTTCGGATGTCCCGCTGGAAGTGGCCAAATATAAATGTAAACCAAATCCATGCATGCGACATGTCAAAGCGCGACTTTTATGATAAAGAAAGGTTGGCATTAAAAAAGACTCAGACCATATCTGGACCGGTAGTGTTTCGGAACCGGATGCGGATGTCCCGCCGGAAGTGGCCGTATATAAAAGTGAACCAAATTTATGCATGCGGCACGACATTTCCGACAACTTGATGACCGCTAATCAAGGAAGTAGGCTAAGACCACATAAGGGACTGCCAGTAGTGCCGAAACTAGTTCCGAGTTTTCCTCCAAAAGCGGCTAAATATAAAATTGAACAAAACCCTGCATGCGAAACAGCAAAGCGCGGCTTTTTTGATAGCCTAATAAACTTAGCAAACAAATAGGCTCATTCCAAACCCATGCATTGAGGTATCGTGGCTTTTTAGGTAACATGATGAACAGTTGTAAAAAAAAATAGACGCAAGCCATCTCAGTGTGTTACGGAACCGATTCCGGGTGTCCCGCCAGAAATGGTCAAATGAGAACCAATACATGCGACTTATTTAGTAACATGATAAACGGTTAGCCAGCAAATAATCACAGACCATATTTGGGAGAACTGGTAGTGTTCCAGAACTGGTGATGAGATGAGTAACTCGCCGGAAGTGGTAAAATATAGAGGGAAACCAAACCAGAGCAGCGTTTTTGATAATCTGATGAACGGTCAACAGGAAAATAGTCTCAGGCCACATCTAGAACTAGTAATAGTATTTTGGAATTGGTTGCGGGTGTTCAATTGGAAGTGATCAAATAGAAGTGAACCAAAATCATGCATGCGACACATAAAATCGTGTATTTTTTTTAAATTTGCCAAACGGTTAGCAAGAAAATAGTCTCAGTTAACATTAATATTCGGCTTTTAGGTAACCCGATGAACAGTTGACAAGAACATAGTCTCAGACCACATTTGAGATAACCGGAATCGGACCCGCTAATGATCGGACCCGCCAACGATAATATATAAAATATAGCCTAAAGTGTGCTAAAAAAAACTTTGTCGAAGATCACAAAGTGATCTGTGATTGTAAATGAAGTCAAACTTTTTCATGCATTAGCTGACGCTCACCCCGCTGCCGTAGTGAATAGAATGCTGTCACAATGATCCCAATCAAGATCCCAATGCATTTTACAATATTGTTTAGCTATGTTTTGTTGTTGAACAGAACATCGGAATATGTACCAACAATAAGTTTTCCAAATCGATGTTGGTTTTGTTAAAATTGTTGCTTTTCTATATAAAGGACTCAGGAACATTTTGGCTAACGTCGACGGAAAGATCATGAGTATTTATTCGACGAGAAACGCACTATCACCACTAGGTGGATTAGTCCGGGTTTTTCTTTTTCCTTATCATACAAATATGTAAACAAAAGCATTTACGATTTTCGAGATTGAGATTCGACTATTAACCCTCGAGCAGTCGCGTCTTTGACTACCTGCAGCGACGCCGCGCTCACGCTGTGTACATCTAGCGTGCATTTTTCATGGTGCGTGTACTCAGTACACGACGCGACCGCTCCCGGGTTAAAAGTGCAGTAACAATCATATGCGACTGAAAAAATGAATATACGATTTCTACGATTTCATTCACTTCGTACACGACGCAAGTGTGACGCAAACGATCAATATACAACATTATTATAGTTGTATACGATTTCACCGATTTTCATCATACCTTTGGGTAGCAATCTCGATTTAGCAGATTCATATACGATGTGAAGCAACGATTTCCACGATTCAATGAAATCATATATACGATGCTAGCAAACTTGCAGCTTGACACTAAGAATGTATATTTTTTCACGATTCTATCCGATTTTGTGTGATCTTACCGATAGTACATATTTCGCACCTTTTATGATCGGAGACGACTATATGAAACAAAATTGCAATTGAAATTTAATTTGGCAAGAAATGCGATTTTACGCAATCATTGTCAACAAATATACATATTATTATACAATTCTGATTCAATATACAAAACTATACGATTTTTTCCACACAATGATTTACGATATGTGGTTGGGCATGTCGCATTCATTCCGAAGCTCCCACTTCAACAAAAATGAATCAAGTCATTAGGTCCGAAATTTATATGTGTGTTTTTAATTTCAGTGTAATGTTGTCAACCGTTCAAATTGTCCATGTTCAAACCCACTTGACCTAAAAACAACCTTTAACCCTCGAGCAATCGCGTATTTGACTACCTGAAGCGACGCCGCGCTCACGCTGTGCGCCACAAGCGTGCATTTTTCATGATGCGACTGCTCCCGGGTTAATGTGAGTAATTTTATGTTTTATGTAACAAATGACTTGACTACTCAAACTTTGTCTGTAAATTGTAGTTTGCCCTGAAGAAGAGTGAATAAACGCTCGAAACGTCGGCTATAACTAAAACCGTTGTTTTATAAGCAACCCGATGACCGAAAACGCGCCTATAACTGTTAATTACCATCCAAACGATCGTTATTCCATCAATCTCTTCTAATCTAATCACATGACATCGGAACATCTAATTCATCCGAACGTGGAAGTCTTTTGATGTGTCGCATGTATGGGTTAAATTCTCTTTTGCTGTTGACCACTTCCGATATGACCCAAAACCGATTCCGGAACACTACCGGTAGTTTCTAACGTAGTCTTAGCCTATTGTCTTGCTAATTGTTTATCAGAATATCGAAAAAGACGTGATTTGTTATGTCGCAAGCATGAGTTTGGTTCACTTTTATATTTAGCCACTTCCGGCGGGACACCTGGAAACGGTTCCAGATTAATACCAGTTTAGATATGGTCTGAATTTCCCGGCTGAGATATGGAGGCTGTTTTCCTGCTAACCGCCCAGCCAGCAATTTGGTTGCTATATCGAAATTGCAACTGAAATAGTCACACATATATAGCACCAAAGAAATCGTATTCAATGCACGAAACAGGCATATACATGCTAAAGTGGAGGCCATATCGAAACATATATACGATTACTGCGATTCCATCCAACATAATTTACGATTTCTCGAAAAATTTCTACGATTTCGCTGATTTTATCCGTCTAAATATACGATTATGCATGATCTCATTACGATTGAGAGTACCAATATACGATTCAAGATTTTCAAATAAGAAAAAAAAAACAATCGGTGTTCAATGGGAATCGAACTTAGGTCCTTTGATTGAGAACGGCGCGTCATCTCTATTGGCTATATTGCCAAGTTGAAAATAGAGAGTTCAAAGTGAATGGCATGAAACGAATAAAAATTAGCATGACACGGTGCGAGACTTGTGGTGGGAGCGTTGTTATTGTGCATTGAGTGGCACCAAAAGTGGTGCCGTGAAAGAGGCCTGGAATTCACATCGTTGTTGGAATCTATACATCACTTATTGGAAGTCATCTGCTATTATGAAAACCTATATATTTGGTTGAAATTCTTGCTACCATGGTTGGAATGTGTCAACAACAACGAAAATACAAATTTGTGATGAAAACCTTTTTTCTTTTTCTCCATCATACAAATATGTAAACAAAACCATTTACGATTTTCAAGATTAAGATTGGACTATTAAAAGTGCAGTAACAATCATATGCGACTGTAAAAATGAATATACGATTTCTACGATTTCATTTACTTCGTATACGACGCAAGTGTGACGCAAACGATCGATATGCAACATTGTTATAGTTGTACACGATTTCACCGATTTTCATCATACCTTTAGGTAGCAAGCTCGATTTAGCAGATTCATATGTGATGTGAAGCGACGATTTCCACGATTCAATGAAATCATATATACGATGCTAGCGAACTTGCAGCTTGACACTTAGAATGTATATTTTTTTCACGATTCTATCCGATTTTGTGCGATCCTACCGATAGTATCTCGCACCTTTTATGATCGGAGATGACTATATGAAACAAAATCGCAATTGAAATTTAATTTGGCATGAAATGCGATTTTACGCATTCATTGTCAACCTTTATACATACTATTATACAATTCTGATTCAATATATGAAAATATACGATTTTTTCCACACAATGATTTACGATATGTGGTTGGCTGGGCGTTCATCAGGTTATCGAAATACACGCGATTTGATGTGTCGCATGCATGGGTTTAGTATTGACACACGTTTACATTTAACCACTTCCAGCGGGACACCCGGAACCGGTTCCGGAACACTACTAGTTCAGATATAGTCTGAGACTATTTTCCTGCTTACCGTCCATCATGTTATCGAAAAAGCGGCTATTTGATGCGTCGCATGCATGGGTTTGATTCACTTTTATATTTGGCCACTTCCGGTGGGACACTCAGAACCGGTTTCAGAACTCTACCGATTCAAAATGGCCTGAGACTATTTTCCTGCTTACCGTTCATCAGATTATCGAAAAACTCGCGGCTCGATGTGTCGCATGTGTGGATTTGGTACACTATCGTATTTGGCTATTTCCAGCGGAACACCCGGAACCGGTTCCGGAACGCTGCCATTTCAGATATGTACTGAAACTATTTTCTTGCATTCGGTTGATCAGGTTTTCGAAAATAACGCGGTTTGATGTGTCGCATGTATGGGTTTGTTGCATTTTTATATTTGAACCAGTTTCAATAGGAAACAATGGGACCTGATTCCGCGTCAACTCGGTTGAGGTTAAGGTAAAAAAGTGATGTGAGTTTTTTTGTTCACACTCACACATACATCACCTCAATTCGTCGATCGGAGTTGATTGGTATAGGTAAATCTACTATGACGTGTTTGAGGGTATAGCAGATACCGGGAGTCCTAGATTTCAATAGAAACTAACAAAAATGTACTACTTTTTGACGATTTTGAAATTTTACTGGTATATATTTTTCTAAAACATGTGTGAAAATGTATAAATTTTCATAAATTCTTCTCAAAGTTTAAGCAGCATTTTACAAACTTTTCATTGAATTCATTAAAAAATACTTCAAATTTTATGCTTTCTGTAGAAATCTGTATCACATTTAAAACATCTGTACTTTTCTGTAATCTGTATCTTGTCTGTATGGAAGGTCAAAAATCTGTATAATACAGAAAAATCTGTATATCTGGCATCTCTGGTTGTGCATGAAATGATCACTTGCACTTTGAATAAATAGCAAATAAATTGTGAATGGATCTGAAGTTATGAAACAGAGCTTATAGGTCTTTGGATCTACAAGCGTAATCAGTCAGAAACGCCTTTAAGCCCTTCTGGAACCTCTTGAAACGCTTTGAAACCTCCCTGAAATCTCCTGAACACATGAACTGTACAGGCCCTTAAAATTCACGGGAACCTCTCTGAAGCCCTTCTGAAGCTCTCCTGAAGTCTTGTGAAGCCCTCTAAATCCATTAACTGTAACGACTTGAAATGCTCCCTAAAATCCCTCTGAAGCTCATCCGAACTCCTTAAACCTCAAACCCCTTAAATCAACCATGAACCCCTTTGAAACGCCCTGAAACGCCTTTTAACGTGTTGGAATGCGTCTAAAACTCACCTGGAACACCCTGAAGCATATGCGATATGTATTTAGCGATATCCAAAATTGCAAGACTGAACCAAAGCTTTAAAATATTTTTATCATATTTCTAGGAAATTAATTCATCTCTACAAAGAATTTACTCTCTACCTATAACCCTAACCTTTCTATCCTACTCAGCTAAATACTTCGAAAGTCATTTCATGGAATGGTCGGCATACCGACCAGGACTAGAGTGCGACGGAAATTATATAAATCAGCATCCAAGACAAAATAAAGTATGTAAATGAGCCAAAAGTCGTCCTTCGGGAGCCACTCCCCACTCCTTGACCTAGCCTTTTGTCTGGAATGCAAAGCACTCATTGCCACTTATTAGCCGGGTGTTTTTCCTAGGAGCGTTCGACACAGCTGTTTTAATTTTCATTGAAGAAAATTAAAACCAAAGCGCGCAAAGATTCTCACAAATGAAAAGTCCTTCGGTTTTCCTTTCCAGGAGAGCAAGCGGATAAAACGACGATGCTGAAAAAAAATCAGTTTGTCTCGTTCTTGAGGCGAACCAAGACAAGTGAATGTCCCTGATCGAACATCGGGGTGTTGGTAGCTACGGAGCGGTGTGTTCGTAAAAAGTGGGTGGTGGTCGATGTGACTTGCGTTTGTGGAAGTCAACCAACACATCCACGAACATCCACAGCTAAGAAAAGTTATCTGGAAGATTTTCCCGAA